>NC_056740.1:186324594-186517094 GCF_019279795.1 Protopterus annectens
GAGTGTCCAATCCACCTGCAGCATGTCTTTGGGATGTGGGAGGAAACCGGAGCACCCGGAGGAAACCCACGCGACCACAGGGAGGACATGCACACTCTGCACAGAAGGTACCCCAGCTGAGGATTGAACCGGCGAACCTCTTGCTGTGAGGTGGCAATGCTAACCACTGCACCACCGTGGCCACCCGCTGCAAGGATGTATCATTACTGTCTACAATTGTCTTGGATAAAAAGTAAGAACTGTTACTGCATAAAACTGTCATTAATAATATTTAACTGACCTTTACAATACTGTTTTATGGTATATAGTACGGTCTTTGATTCAGCTCACTGAGCTGGCCTGTAATCTGGTAACTCAGTTATGTAAATTTGTGCCTCTTGAGTGCTCTAGTAAACTGCAGTTTCTGCTTGAAATATATAACATCTTGAACTGTTTACATATACACATTTATTACTAGAATTGAACTGATCTGATTCTGTAACTTTACTTGTCTTTCCTTTACAAATATGTGAAGTTTCTTCATATAGTAAAATAACATTGCATTTTTTCCTAATATGAAATTTGAACCTGTGGATTTAATGGGGCATAAAATTTATGCTGCAGTCTTGTCTTGCATGGGATCTGAACTTTTGACTGTACTGTCACTTTCAAAATGTAACATTGACTTTAAATTCCACATTCTGTAAGACTAGCAAAACAGCATTTAATTGTTGTAAATGCTCTTCTGTCTCTGTATGAAGATATGATTTACACATTGCAGCACTCTTCTGCCATAATTCAAAGGTCTTGACAATGTTTCCTAAAAATAAACATTAACAAAAAATCATTTGCCATATCTGTAACTGTAAACCATTTATTCTGCGAATTAACTTGACTGTCATTCCTGGTATACCAAACACAACATGTGCTTTCAGATTAGTAAATATGTGTTCCAGTTTTAAAAATAGCTCTAGCCCGAAACTGTTACCTTTTTTTCTTACTGGCCATACAAATTAATTGAAATTTCTTTTTCAGTCTGTCTTTGCTTTTCTGAGAATAGGATAATGTTTCTGAAAAGATGGTAAAGTAAATCAACTTTGGCAGCTGAACTGGAATTTTTTTTATCTTTAACCCACAAATCTATCTTCCTGTCGTAACCAATTTTTCAAGTTATGTGCATCATTTGCACACTCTATTGCACACAAATTCTTACAAGTGTTATCTGTGTGCACTTCTGTACGTTCTATAGCATTTTCATTTTTCCTTAAAATCTTGTTATTGAAGTCTAAAACAGCATGTAACTCTGAAGACATGTCCATACATAATACAGTACTGTCACACTCAGAACTCTTTACTGCTGTAACCTTTGGCCATTCAAATGCTAACATAACTGCACTCATGTTCTCCAGTAGAGGTCCATTTGTAACTGAAATTGATGTGTCTGCATTAATCAGTACATTATTCTATCATTTATTTTCTGTAAACAATGAAATAATGTCATTTCTCTCATCTTTAACAGGCAAATAATATAATTTGGCGCTGGACTGCAGCAGCCTTTGTAGATAAGCTGAAGCTCCTTTTTATCGAACTGGCAACAACACTGACTTGAGCTATGGCATGTGTTTTTTCTTTATTTTGCTCTGAAACACTAGTTATAACATTGACTTGATGTATGGTATGCATTTCTTCTTTATTTTGCCCTGAAGTCTGTGCTATCATTTATGCTGGTGTTTATTTTATCAACTGATAAGAATCTGCACTCTTATCCTTTTTATCCCCACTCAGTGCAGTATTTGCACTGGCACCTGAAAACAATAAGCTAGAATTTATTACATTCTGAACATGTGTATTTGAAATAACATAAACTTGAGACATTACAAATGTTTGCTTTTTGTTTTGTTTTAAAATCTGCTTGTTACATGTACTGACTCTGGTTATGTCTGTATCTGGAATACTGCAACTTAACTTTAATTTGTATTACATGTGCTGTAGCATTTATACTGATTTCTGAAGACTTTAAACTAGAATTTGTTACAATTTGCATGTTATTTAAGTCTGAAACCATACTGATTTTAGTAGTTGAATTGTACTGCGAATCATGAGGAAGTGTGTCCGTTACCTTATTACAGTGTGCTTCTGTGTTTTAACCGTTTTGTGTCTAGAAGGATTTAACATTCCTGAATTAATAACATTAAAATTTAAATGAATATTTCTGGAACACAGTTTTTTAGATTGCTTTACCAAATGTTTAACTTAAAACCAGACATTTACTGGTGCCTTTACTGTAGAAGTACTGTTTGACATATTTATACAATTTACGTTTACCAATGTATTTATACCTTTCTGAGATTTACTGTCTGATTTAGCTAGAAAATGCATTTAACAAAAATGAATGCTCACATAAGGTGACAGTCATTAGGAGAGTTTAGGAGGTTGGAAGGGTTGTTGTCAGGGAATGTTTTGGTTAGTTTGGCAATAGAGTCAGTAAAGAAAGTGTTGAAGAGTGAGCTTAGTTCATTTTCAGCTAAGCTAGGGTCAGGGCAGGGGTTAATTTGTGTCCCAGGATGGAGAAGAGAGTTAACAGATTTCCAGAATTGTTTGGGGTTGTTAAGATTAGTAGACAGAAGTTTGTTGTAATAGTTTTTTTTTGTCCCTGATGATTAGTTTTTTTACTTGGTTGTGGAGTTGGGTATATTGGAGCAAGGCAGAAGGCGGTTTGCTTTTCTGATAAAGTTTCCAAGATTTGTCTCTAAGTTGCATGTTTTGTTTAGTCTCTTTGGTCAGCCAAGGAGCAGAATTGGCTTTGATTCGTTTATTTCTCAGGGGGGCTAGAGAGTTAAGAGTATTTAAGAAGATGGAGTTAAAATGCTCTACGGCATTGTCAAGGGACAGAGTGTGAAGGATTTGCCAGTTCATTTGTTTGAGTATGTTGGAGAAGATTGTGGGGTTGAAATTGCTAAGGTTATGAGTTTGGATATAATGATGTAGGTGTTGAGAGGGGTTAGCAGAGCGGTGAATGAAGGCAGGTAGATGGTCACTGAAGGAGTCAGGGATAGTTCCTGATAGAGAGATTTTGTTTGGATGGGAGACTAAAATCCAATCTAAGATGGAGCCAGGGGGGTGGTTTTTGTGAGGCCTGGTTGTAGAATGGATTAATTGAGTGAAGTTGAAAAGGTTGATAGCTAGGGTGGGGGAAGGTGAATTAATTTTGTTCCAGTCAATGTTGACGTCGCCTAGAATAAATGTTTCATATTTTATTTCAGATGAGGCCCAGCGGAGAATATTCTCTAGGGTAGAGATATTGTCGCCAGGGGAGATATATAAAGAAATGAAGCAGATATTTTTATGTTTATTGAGTTGGAGCAGACAAGCAGTTATTTCAGTATTTTTGAATTGAGGGTGGGGATTTGCAGGGGGATTATGGAGAGAAGGTTAGAGTAGATAATGGCAGAGCCACCACCTTTTTTGTTTATACGGTCACTCCTGAGGATGTTGAAACCTGGAGGTAGGATCTCAGAATCAGAGATATGGGGTTTTAGCCAGGTCTCGGAGATGGCTAAGATGTCAGGTTGGTTGTGGTTAATCCAGGCGTGAGTATGGTGAATTTTATTGTTGAGGCTTTGGGCATTGATAGTGAAGACCTTAAGGGTGCTAGGAGAGGTCTTAGGAGTAGAAGGAGTGGGAGGGAGAGATGTATTTGAATTTGGGGAGGAGGGGGAAGGAGGGAAGGAGTTGTTAGTACTGAGGCAGGGGCCAGGGTTGGGGTGAATGTCTCCAGATAAGGCTAGGCAATTATATGAGAAAACATTAAGTCTTCTAAGTTTGGAGAGTAGGAAGTTGTTTGGGGTTGGTGGAAAAGTAAGAGAGGGGCTTTTTGTAGAGGAGGAGAGTATTTTGGGATGGAAGAGGTGTAGTGAGCTTAATGGGATAAGGTAGGGGAAAATGGAGTGGAAGTGAGACAGTGAAGGAGGATGTGGGTGGGAGAAAGTGAGGGTAAGAGAAGTAGCCAGGTAAGGGTGAGTTATTGAGCAGTAAGAAGTAGTGTGATAGAGAGGAAGAAGACAAATGAGAAGAGAGAGGGGGAGTCTGAGGTAAATGAGAGTTTGTGAGTACATGTTAGGATGGGTGGGGTAAGGGATGAAGAAAAGATGTAGTTGGAAGAGTGAGAGTTAGGAGAGAATGAGGAAGGAGTAGAACGAAGATGTCAAGTAGGTAAGCAGAGCATAGGGTTAAGGGTAGTGAGAAGTGGGAGGGGTGAGAGAGGTTGGAGAAAAAGAATGGAGGTTTTAGATTGGTTAATTAAGGTATGACTTGGAGGAGGAGGGAAAGAGTCTGATTGGTGGAAAATAATGTATGGTGGAGTTGGGGATGTATAAATGTGGATGTGCTGGGGGCGGGTGGAGTTGGGGATGTATAAATGTGGATGTGCTGGGGGCGGGTGGAATTTGGGGGCAGGGTAGGGGAGCGGAATGAGCCCGAAGGGCGAACGGAGCGGGTTGAGCCAGAGGAGGTGAAAGCTGCAGAAGACAATGAGTAAGGAGAGAGTATTTAGAAGGTAAGTTTAACAAGTTAATCAGAGATGTGAAGGTAAGGAAATGTAGGTGGAGAAGAGGAGAAGGGTACTGAGGTGAGCAGAGAAATTGGAGTAGAGGGTGGAATGCTAAGGAGAAAGACAGAGGGAGAAGGAAGAGAAGGAAGAGAATTATAAATTTTCCCTGCCTGTCCTCCAGTTATTCCTCAGTTTTTATTGTATACCCTTTTTAATTAATATGAAGATCTCTTTCTTTCATTGTCTTTCAGCTCCATCAAAGAAACCCTCCTTACCAGTTTTTACAAAAGTTTTACATTCTCTGTGATTCGGTATGTTTCTTGTAACAGAATTATGTGTGCATTACTGTTGGAAGTATATGTCAGTTCCTTCTCTTGCTTTTTCTTCTCAGCAAACCCATTTATATTCAAAACCAAGAAATTAAACTGTGCCATAGTAAACATTATATGTATTCTACTTAACTTGTATTATTTGTCTTTCTAGTTCAAACTGAGCCTTCATGGTCTGTTTTTTATCACTTTTTGTGCACCCTTATATATTCGGCTGGAGTGCAGGGAGTGCCTTCTGTGTGGAGTCTGCATGTCCTCCCCGCGGTTGGGTGGGCGTTCGAAAGACATGCGTAAATGGGAGTGCCTTCGTTGGAGGTTGAACGTTGAGCTGGCACCTCGACGTTCGTGAAAATCTACTGCCAACCATTAGTGGACTGGAGTTCCCCTGTGGCGACCCCTAACCGGGAAAAGCCGAAAGGCAACAACAACTTATATATTTTATGAAGTATTGTTTCAAATGAACCTGATTTTTTTTTTTAAACACACAGATGTGAAATTGTTCGTTCTTGCCGTTTGTTCTTACACACGGGTTCGGAGTCGATCCTCGGCTCCGAGTCGGTCGCATCACAAGCTCTGCATCTAAGAGAAGCTCGAGGCACATTCTACATCCCATGATCCTCCTCTGCTATCCCTCAGATCTAGTTTGCCGCTACAACAGATCGCGTCGAGGAGAGCTCGGGCCAGTAAAACTTTTGTATTTCTTTTCAGTATTTTGAGAATTTAGAGCTGTTAAACTAATTATTCTAGTGAATAGTTAATAATAGTTGTGTGTGTGTGTGTGTGTGTGTGTGTGTGTGTGTGTGTGTGTTTTTTCCTCATAGGGGTTTCCATTTTATATATATATGTATATATATATATATATATATATATATATATATATCTATATCTATATATATCTATATATATATATATATATATATATTCTAATAATTGTAGTGTTTTGGCTTAGGCCTATTTAGTCCTGTCAGGGCTCTGACAGCAGTAAATATTTACATCTATACTATTAGTTAGAATTTTCTTAACATTTAGTATTTAGTCCTTGTGTGCAGTGTTTATATATATATATATATATATATATATATATATATATATATATATATATATATATATATCTTTGCTTGTATAATCCATAGATGTAATGGGATTCTATCTCGCCTACATTCACAACATATGGGTTCGGAGCCGATCCATCGGCTCCGACTCGGCAACTAATACACTAGCACGAAGTCTCTCATTGGCTGGGCTACTCCCTATCCCAGGATGCACTACACCTGCTTCCCCAGTTCTCGTTTGCCGCTTAACAAGCTGGACGTGGTCTCGACTTGGCTGGAGCTAAGTGGTTCTCTTTACCTTTTGGTCCTTGACCTAGGGAATTTTTGTCTGTATTAACCAAACAGCTGTTTTAACAGCTATTTCTTACTAGTTCTTATAGTTTTTTTGTTGAGTGCTTGTTTCCTAAAAAATTAATTTGTCAGTCGGGCAAGGCCCGTTTAAGTTAGAGGGCCTTTGCCCTACCTTTTGACTGCTTTAAGTTTATTAACTTTTGGTTAGTTGTCTTTTGGGCAAAGCCCGTTTAAATTAGAGGGCTTTGGTCCGTTTAATTTGTTTCAAATTTTTGTGAGGTAAACTTCACCAGTACTCGCGCCAGTGTGTCTCGCGCTTTTCAGTTGGCGCATTTTGTGTGTAGGGCTATTCTTGTTGTGTAGAGTATTTTTCCTTAGAGTTGTACTTGTTGTGGCCTGTATCATGTCTAAGGAACAAAAGTCAGGTTTTAAAAAATGCACTCGGTGCAAATATAAAATGTCCATTACAGACAGTCATTCAGTATGTGTTTATTGCTTGGGGCCGAAACATCTGCAAGAGACTTGTAGCGTCTGTCATGCGTTCTCATCTAGAGTTCTTCAAGAACGCAAGAACAAATTAATATTGAAAGGGCTTATCAAGCCTTCTTTTGAAGAAGCCTTAGATTTACCTGTTGCTTCCAAAAAGAAAAGATCGTCGGCTCCGACAAGTCCGTCGGAGCCGACTTCTAAAAAGACTAAATTGACCTCTTCTTCCTCGGCTCCACTGACTTCGGGGCCGAGGGTCGAAGGGTCTGCCTCGATACCTCCTACCTCGGCTCCATTGCTTTCGGAGCCGCAGGTTGGAGTATCAAGAGGTGAATCACCTCCATCGGTTCCAATGGCTTTGGAGTCGGTGGAAGTGTGCAGCTCAGACTCTTCCCCCTCGGCTCCGGAGAAGGCTCCTTCGGTGCCGATGGTGGTCCATGCTGTGGTGGAGTCGGCGCCGATAACATTGGAGCCATTTCGGAGCCGGTCCCCTTCTCTCTCGGAGCCGAGAGGAAAGTCTTCTCGATTGTCTACCTCCTCTAAATCATCAAGACTTTCAGATTCGGACCTGGATAGGGTTTTACAGAGGCTATTCCAATCTCCAGTGTTTACTAAATTGGTCTCGGCTCCAGCACAGATAGCTTCGGAGCCGATCCCCCCTCCAACACATTCGATTCCTCCTCCAACCTCCTCGGAGCCGTTGGAGTCGGTGGTGGTGGAGCAAAGCGGAGCCATACGGTCGGAGCAGAGACCCCTTCGAGGTCTCTCGGTTCCAACTGTGCTTCCTACCCTGTCCTCCGGTTCAGGGTTTGGTACTGCGACCTCTTCAGCCGGGCCTGAGGGGAATACTTTGGGATTGGGTGCTTCGGTGCCTAGTCTTCCTCTCGGAGCATCGGCTGCTGGAATTCCCAGTGCCATCGTGGCCTCTAGACCAGTGACCTCCTTGGATTCTGGAGGTCCGGCCTTTGAGGCCATGAGGAGCGCGCTGGCCATGCCTTTGCCGGTTCAGCAAGATTCTACCTCACCGTCCCTAGATTTGGAGACTGGTGCCTCTGTTGTGTTGCAGCCCCGGCAGCGGGGCCCCAGGGCCTGAGGATACCCCCATCGGGGTTCCTTCTTCGGGTGGTCCGTCCGAAACTGCTTCGGACGAACCCCCACGGAAGAAATTGTGTAAGAGGAAGCACGTAGACTCCTAAGATGAGTCTATTACATCGGATACTGACCTCGATGACGCAGAAGGGTCCCCCAAATCATCTTCGGATGATATCTCCTTCTCAGATATCTTGGAGATTCTGAGACAGAGATGTGACTGGCAAGCCAAAACCCCTTCAGCTGAGGAGTCAGTCTTCCTCAAGGCCTTTGGGGCCCAGCCTTCCGCCTCCTGGGTGTCTCCGCCCTTCGATGAACTCCTTGATTTGGTTTCTCGAAGGGTGTGGGAACACCCTGATTCTGTGGAACCGGTGCCTGCGAGGCCCAATAAATTTTTGTCAGCCCCCCCCCCAGAAGGAGTTTCTCACAAAGGGTGTGCCTGTAGATGCTTTGGTGGTGGCTTCTGCCACACAGCAGGACGTGGCAGAGGCTTCGACGTCTATTCATCCTCCTAATAAGGATTCTAGGAGTATGGATAGGTACAGGAAGCGTACCCTGTCCTCTGCGGCCTTTACCTTACGGTCACTGAACTACTTATGTCATTTTACGAGGCTCCAAAGGGATCTTCTCAAAGAGCTAAATGACTCTCTTGTTGGTAATCTACCTGAGGCGCTGTCCCCGACTGTTGGCGCACAGATGACTACCCTGTTTTCTATTGTTAACTCGTCCATGAGGCTCATTTCATATGCGGCCGAAGGGGCGAGTAGAGCAGCGGGAACAGGCGTTGCCCTCAGGAGACAAGCCTGGTTACGCTTGTGTTCGTTCACGGAGGCTTTCAAGTCTTCCTTCGCCGACGCCCCCTTTGATGGGTCATCTTTGTTTGGACCCAAGGTGAAGGACACACTAACTCGGTGCGAGCAGGAGGGCAAGACTTTGACTGCCGTTGGGGCCCGATTTTCCGCTCCTTCTAGGCCTTACCCCAAGGCCGGGAGAGGAGGGAAAATGTGGTTTAAAAAATCTCAGAAGTCTTTCCCTACACCACCCAGTGATTCCCCCTCCAGAGGCGGGGGGGGGGGCATTTTGGAAGACGCCGCCCCAGAGGTGGCAGAGGCCCCCGTAACTCTGGAGACCGCGATTCCTTTCGTGGTTCTTCATACAACCAGCGTTCCTGAGTTGTTGCCCGACTGTGCAACTCTGGAGCCAGTCGGGGGTCGCTTTGCGGCGCACCCACAAGCTTGGGAATCCATAACAAGCGATCAGTGGGTGCTTCGCATTATTACCGGAGGATATATCATTCCCTTCAACAAACCCCCCCTTTCTTTAAGGGAAATCCCGGACGTACCACCCAGTCAGCGGGATCAAGCAGCATTAGAGGTTTCAAAGCTGCTAGAAAAAGAGCCATCCAGCCTGTCCCCATCGACCAGATCGGATCAGGAACTTACTCAAAATTATTTTTGGTACCAAAAAAGACAGGGGACTTCAGGCCCATTTTGGACCTCAGTTCATTGAATCGTTTCAGTAAGAAGTCCAAATTTCGAATGGTCACTCTTCAATCTATTCTTCCTTTGCTGGAAAAAGATGCATGGATGTGCTCCATAGATCTCCAGGACGCTTACTATCACATTCCCATAGCTCAAGAGTCCAGGAGACATTTACGCTTCTGCCTCGGAGCCAGTCATTTTCAATTCCGAGCACTGCCCTTTGGTCTCACCACAGCCCCCAGGGTGTTCACCAAGTGTCTGGCAGTGGTAACTGCTCACCTGAGAAGTCTGGGATTCCAGGTGTTTCCTTATCTAGACGACTGGCTCCTTACTGCCACCTCCGAGCATCTACTACTCCAAGCGCTGAGAGCCACGTTCACCTTGGGCCGTTTCTTGGGGATCACGTTCAATTTGCAAAAATCTGTACTACAGCCATCTCAGCGTATTACTTTCATAGGCAGACTTAGACACAAAAGAATGCGCCTATTTACCGGCAGCAAGAATTCAGGTCTTACAAGATCAAGTCAAATCCTGTCTCCCCCTACAAAGAGCCCCGGCCCATCGGATCCTACAACTGTTGGGCTCGATGGCATCGACCATACTTTTAGTTCCCTTGGCCAGACTTCACATGCGAATTTTACAATGGCTACTGTCGGTTCAATGGTCCTATCAGGAACTTCCCTTGAACCACTTAATCATAATCACGGAAAGTTGCCGTCGAGATCTGCATTGGTGGCTTCTCCAATCAAATCTCGACCGGGGCGACCCTTTATACCTCAACGTCCCGTTGCCACTGTGACTACGGACGCCTCCCAGGTAGGGTGGGGGGGTCATTACCTGGACAGGTCGGTCCAAGGCACATGGCAGATCCAGGAAACGCATTTGCATATCAATGTCCTGGAGATGAGACCGGTACTATTGGTACTCCAAGCTCTCCATCACGCTCTCCCACAGGGCCCGATTACTATCCTATCCGACAACATGTCGGTGGTGTGGTACATAAACAAGCAAGGTGGAACCAGGTCTTACCCACTATGCAGAGAAGCCATGAGACTTTGGCACTGGGCGGTAGCTACCAACCGCTTTCTAATGGCAACGCACATACCGGGGAAGTCCAATGTGATTGCGGACAGATTAAGCAGGACCATTCTTTTACCCCACGAGTGGTCCCTCAACCAGAGTATAGCTGCGAAAATCTTCGACAGATGGGGTCTTCCTTGCTGCGACCTGTTTGCCAGCCCTCACAATGCGAAATGCAGAGAGTTCTTCACACTGTTTCCTTCTCAGGGACAGATTCCCAGGGACGCTCTGACTCACATTTGTCCCCCCGGTCTTCTCTACGCCTTCCCTCCGTTCCCCCTCCTACCGAGGGTGATACAGAAGGCCATTTACATGGAGAGCGAGATGATTTTGATTGGCCCGCACTGGCCTCGTCAAGTTTGGTTTCCTTTCCTACAGAGGCATGCGATAGAAGGTCCATGGTTTCTGGATCCGGTGCCAGACCTGTTGACTCATCAGTCAGGACGGCTTCATCCGTCTCTCAGGTCCCTGAAGTTGGCAGCATGGTTACTCCACTTCCATCCTTAGTCTGAGACAATGCTCTTTCGCGGGACGTGGTCCACATACTGTCTTCTTCTCATAAACCTTCCACCATCAAACTTTATTCCAGTAAATGGAAAAGGTTTGCCTTCTGGGCCCAAGAACGGGGTATAGATCCTCTCACTGCACCAGTATCGGAGGTTCTGAATTTTCTGGCCTCCCTTTTTCAGTCGGGCTCTTCAGTTTCTACCATTAAGGTTCAGTTAGCAGCGATCTCTAATTTTCATGCTTCTTTTGAACCTTCATTGATGTCTCACAAACTTTGTAAGGCTTTCCTTAAAGGGGCTTGGCTCCTTAGGCCTCCTTTATCTCAGCCTGTCCCCTTGGGATTTGAATATGGTTCTTGCTGCCCTAACTGCCCGTCCTTTCGAACCAGCTGCTACTTGTGATTTAAAATTTCTGTCTTGGAAAACGGCCTTTTAGTAGCCATAACATCTGCTAGGCGAGTTTCAGAACTTCAAGCTCTTTGTTCTGATCCTCCCTATTTGATTTTTCACAAGCATAGAGTTTCATTGAAATTAAACCCTGCATTTATACCAAAAGTGGCCTCCTCTTTCTGTATGCAACAAACTATAGAACTCCCTGTCTTTTTCCCAGAATTCTCTAATAACGCAGAATATACTTTGCATCAATTGGACATACATAGACAACTGCGTTTATTTGAATAGAACCGCTCAAACGCGGAAATCAAATCAATTGTTTGTTTCCTTTGCAGTGAACAAATTGGGTCAACCAGTAACAAAACCTCCATATCTAAATGGATTAAAGATTGTATCATTTTTATTTATTCACAGGCTAACAAAGACCTTCCCTTTCCAGTCAAGGCTCATTCTACCAGGGCAATGGCTACTTCCGTAGCTTTTCACTCCAAGTTATCAATAGATGATATTTGTGCTGCGGCAACCTGGACTTCTCCGCACACTTTCATTTCTCATTACAAATTGGATGTGGTTTCTCGAGGCAGAGCTTCCTTTGGTTCCACAGTTCTCAGGAGTGTGTTCCAATGAGCCACCCGGGATGTAGGTGCTAGGACGCTGTCCCATATGTTGTGAATGTAGGCGAGATAGGATCCCATTACATCTTTTAGTTATGTACTTACCATAACTTCGGATGTATGGGATCCATCTCGCCTACATTCATAAGTACCCACCCTCCTTCCCCCTTCCATTCGGATTTAGAGGAGCTGTAGTCTCTTTTTTCTTGGAGATCTTTCTTGAAGAACTTTAGTTGGTTATAGTGACTACTAATTTTTCTGTGTTTGCATGGGTGTATGAAAGCGAACAAACAAGATCTGGGGAAGCAGGTGTAGTGCATCCTGGGATAGGGAGTAGCCCAGCCAATGAGAGACTTCGTGCTAGTGTATTAGTTGCCGAGTCGGAGCCGATCCGAACCCATATGTTGTGAATGTAGGCGAGATGGATCCCATACATCCGAAGTTATGGTAAGTACATAACTAAAAGTTTTATATATCTACATACTAGTTACACATAGATAAGGTAGTGCTTAATATTTGACTGTGTTGTTAGACTATTTAACTGTTTACAAGTTATTGGTAGAATTAGTTACTTGTTAGACATGGCAGAGAAAGCTAAGTCTGGTTTCAAAAGATGTCAGTGTGGACAGAAAATGTCCATCACAGACAATCATGCTTCCTGCGTCTACTGTCTTGGCCCTCTCCACCTGCAGGAGGACTGCTCTATTTGTCACTCCTTCAGTGGAAGGGTCATGATGGAAAGGCGCAGGAAGTTAATTGAAAGGGGCTTGCTAAAGCCAGACTTTCAAGAAGCCTTGGAGAAGGCTGATCAGGCGTCGAAGTCTTCGAAGGGGTTGAAGACTTCGAAGGTATCGGAGCCCAGGTTATCGGCTCCAAGCACCTGTACTAATGTTCGGTCGCTGGCTCCACAGACTTCGGGGCCGAGCATCGAGTGATTATCTCTGATCGAGGCCCAGGTCTTGGAGCCGGTGTCGGAGGTGCCTCCACCCTCGATCCTTCGTTCGGTGGCATCTTCGGCCCCTTCGACCCGTTCTTCCAGGCCATTATCTGATACCGACGTGGATCGAGTGGTACAGAAGCTCATGGAGAACACGGCTCTGTCCAAACTAATTGCGGATGTTAAGTTGTCAATCTCGCCTTCATTCTTGCTGGATGGGGTTCGGAGCCAATCCTCGGCTCCGACTCGGCCTATACTAAAGCTCGAGAGCTATTTTTACTGGCTCGAGGCTACCCTGTATCCCACAATGCTAGGCGCTAACTACCCAGATCTCGTTTTGCCGCTTCAGCTGCGAGGTTGCGTTTTTGCCAGCTCTCAGGTTAGATTTGTAAAAATCTTTTCTGGTAAGGTTTTTCCAGACTTTTTTCAGTAGTAGTTTTACTGTTAGATCCTGCTTACCCTCTAGTGTATTCCCACCTTAGATATTTCCCTTTCGGGTTTGTTTCTATCTTCTTCTCGTTCCCTACCCACTCTGTAGATTACTAGGCCTTCAGGCTAATTTTTAGTTTAATTTTTAGTTAATATTTAGTTTAAATTACTTTATTTTTTTAGTTAAAATAGTTTTAGTCTGTGTGTGTGTGTGTGTGTGTGTGTGTGTGTGTGTGTGTGTGTGTGTGACTAGACTAAGTCAGTTTGAGTATGGGTGTTTGTTGTGTGTGACTTGTCATCCCTGTCTGGATGTCTAAAGATTCCAGGGTTTCAGGCTTCAAGAAGTGTGACTCGTGCTGTCAGAAGATGTCTCTGACAGACGGTCACATTTCTTGTGTTTATTGCCTGGGCCCTCTGCACCTGCAGGACTCTTGTTCTGTCTGCCATGCATTCAGTCCAAGAGTCCTGCAGGAACGCAGAAACAAGCTTATCTTGAGAGGCTTGTTGAAGCTCGAAGGTTCAAGTCTTCGTCGGGCAAACCTTCGAAGCCCACTAAGCCGTCGGCTCCACGAACAGAGTCTTTGACTAGTGGTGCTCTTAGTGCTCCTACGCCGGCTCCGGCCGGAGCCGATGCTCCCAAGACTCAGTCAGCTCCGATTGTTGCGTCGGAACCGTCTGCGAGCCATAAGCGCTCCAGGTCTCCTTCTTTGGAGTCAGTCCATTCGGCTCCGAGATCTCCCTTGCTTTCGGAGCGGAGCCATCAGTCCCATTCCTCTCGGTCTTCCAGGCTTTCAGAGCATGACCTCGAGAGGGTGGTTAGCAGACTCCTTAAGTCGCAGGCACTGACCCAGATGCTTCATAGGCCTTCTCATCAGTCAGTGGCTATCCCCATTCCATTGTCGATTCCTCCCACGACTCTTCCTCTGAGCTCGGAGCCGGAGTTTGTGGGAGCTGGGACCGTCGACACGTCGGAGCCGATACCACACCTTTCGGCTCCGTCGTCGGCTCCGATTTCTTCCATGGTTCCATCCTTGGAGGTATCCGGGTGCCGGGACTCCCTCATCGGCTCCGAGGGGGCTAGTGGCATCGGACCCTTGTCCGACCCCGTTCTCCCTCTCGGGGTCTCGGCGCAAGTGAATTCGGCCCCATCGGCCTCGGAGCCATCCCTCTCGGTGCCGGGAGGGGTCCTTATCTCTTCGGAGTGGGGACCTTCTTCCCTGCCTGATAGGGGTGCTTTTGAGGTCATGAGGAGTGTGCTGGCCCCTGTGCCTGCTCCACGGTCAGCTCCCTCAGCTCCTCCCACTGTTGTGCCTGCTATGGTCTCTACCCATCCTTTCGACCCCGACTGCAGAGATCCAACGCCTCAGGTGCCCCCATTGGGAGCATCCTCCTCTTCCGAGTCCTCCCCTGATCCGTCAGGGGAGCCCCCTCGGAAGAGGAAATGCAAGAGGAAGCATGTGGACTCTCCTGAGTCCGTCACATCTGATACCGACTTGGATAAGTCGGAAGGGTCCCCACGGTCCCCCTCTGAGGATGTCTCCTTTTCTGACATCCTTGAGATCCTCAAGAAGAGGGAGAACTGGTCTACCCTCAATTCTTCCGAGGACGAGTCGGTTTACCTAGAGGCTTTTGGTTCTCGCCCTTCCACCTCCTGGGTGTCTCCGCCCTTTGACCCCCTCATGGAAGTGGTGGCGCGGAAGGCATGGACGACCCCTGACACGATGGAACCTACCCCATGGAGGCCTTCAAAATTTATCACAGCCCCTTCTGATAAGCAGTTTTTAACCAAGGGTGTCCCAGTTGATGCCATGGTGGTGGTGGCAGCCACTAAGAAGGAACTGGCTGATCCATCAGTACCGATCCATCCCCCTAATAAGGAATCTAGGACTATGGATAGGTATGGCAAGCGGATGTTTTCTTCAGCGACCTTTACCATGCGGTCGCTGAATTACTTGTGTCATTTCACCCGCCTTCAAAGAGACATGCTCAAAGAAATGGGTGATACTCTGCAGGATCCATCAGCTGCGGGGTCTCAAGACAAAATCAACTTCCAGCTGGCAACCCTGAACTCGATTGTTAACTCCTCCATGCGGCTTATTTCCTATGCGGCCGATGGCCTTAAGGCGTCACGCCTGGATGCGGCTTTGTAACTTTGCTGACCCCTTCAAGGCGTCCTTCACTAACTCCCCCTTTGATGGTTAGGCGTTGTTTGGACCTCAGGTGAAGGATACTTTGACCAGATGTGAACAGGATGGCAAGACTCTCTCTGCCGTGGGAGTCCATTTTTCCACCCCGTCTAGACCATACCCTAAGGGTCAGAAGGGTGGAAAAATGTGGTTTCGCAAACCACAGGGAGTTGCGCCTGATGCACGAGGTGAGTTCCCCTCTAGAGGCAGGGGGGGGAACAATAACAGACGCCGCCCTAGGGGCAGAGGGGGTCCGCAAAATCAGGGTAGCAGAGAAGCTGTCTCTGGCCAGCCCTTCCAGCATCCCTGAGAAGCTGCCCGACTGTCCGCCTTCGGAGGCAGTCGGGGGAAGATTATCACTGTACACAGAAGCCTGGCTTTCCCTCACCCAAGACAGATGGGTACGGTTGATCATATCCGAGGGTTACGAAATTCCCTTTGCCCACACCCCAACATAGCCAAAAAGGCCCCTTCCAGATGTTCCACCAAGTCTAAGGGAACAAGCAGTATTAGAAATCTCAAAACTGCTAAGAAAAAGAGCCATCCAACCAGTCCCAGCAGACCAGCAAGGATCCAGAATCTACTCCAAGTTCTTTTTGGTACCAAAAAAGACAGGGGACTGGAGACCAATTTTGGATCTCAGCAGGCTGAACAGGTCTGTCCAAAGAATGAAGTTCTGGATGGTCACGCTACAGTCCATTCTACCCTTTTTGGGCCAGGACAATTGGATGTGCTCTATAGACCTTCAGGATGCGTACTACCATATCAAGATGCACAGGCGCTCCAGGAGGTTTCTCCGCTTCCGGCTGGGGGACAGTCACTACCAGTTCAGGGCCCTGCCCTTTGGTCTCACTACAGCCCCCCGAATGTTCACCAAATGCATGGCAGTGGTCACGGCTCATCTGAGACGTCAAGGATTCCAGGTGTTTCCATATCTGGATGACTGGCTCCTTACCGCCACCACCAAGCGTCAACTTCTTCAGTCCAGAGATTACACCATTCAAACTTGCAAAGAGCTAGGTATCTCCATAAATTTTGAAAAGTCTGCCTTGTCGCCTTGTCAGTCTATTACTTTCATAGGGGCCATATTAGACACAGCCGAACTGTCCGCAAAACTAACCGCACAAAGAATTTCAGATATTCGCGGACATGTTCACATCCTTCTTCAGAGCAACAGAATCCAGGCCAGATGCTCTTTTCCCAGTTTTCTTTTCAACAGCTTCCAATGTCACATAGCATTTTAATCACCCAATCATGCAAGAAACACCTTTCTTGGTGGATGGTCTCCCTTCAAGTCATTCAGGGCAGACCCTTTGTTCTTCCCCCCCGGTTGCTACGGTGACAACGGACGCCTCCCTGATCGGGGGGGGCATTTTCAGGGCAGGACAGTCCAGGGCACATGGCAACCTTTCAAGTGCCACCTGCACATAAATGTCCTGGAGATGAGAGCAGTACTTTTAGAGTTGCAAGCCCTTCAGGACTCTCTTCCCATCGGGACTATTGCAGTTCAGATGGACAATATGTCTGTAGTGTGGTACATCAACAAGCAGGGCGGAACCAAGTCCTATCCCTTATGTCGAGAAGCACTCAGACTGTGGCAGTGGGTGATCTCTTCTCAGCGGTTTCTGATAGCAACGCATATCCCCGGGAAGTTCAACGTCATAGCGGACAGGCTGAGCAGAGCCATTCTCATGCCGCACGAGTGGTCTCTCAAGCAGTCAGTAGCGGAAAAGATTTTCCGAAGATGGGGTCAGCCTTGCTGCGATCTTTTCACAACAACTCAAAACAGCAAGTGCCACGACTTCTTCACTCTCTTCCCGGCCACCCCCCCAGAGATGCTCTAGTCCACGATTGGCTCCGGGGTCTTCTGTACGCTTTTCCCCCCTTTCCATTAATCACACAGTTGATTCAGAAAGCTACCGCATTGAGATCTGGCCTCGACAAATCTGGTTTCCGTTCCTGCATCGTTACCTTTTGGAGCAGCCCTGGCATCTGGACCCAGTGCTAGATCTCTTGACCCATCAGTCGGGTGAGCTGCACCAGTCCCTCCCCTCTCGCAACCTCACAGCTTGGTTGCCCCACTTCCAACCTTAGCCAGGCTTCCCTTTATTTCCCATTCGGTGCGTAACATCATTCTAGCTTCCCACAAATCTTCTACCAGGAAGATTTATGCTAGCAAATGGAAACGTTTTTCCTTCTGGGCAGAGGCTAGAAACATGGACCCTTTCACGGCACCTATCCAATCAGTCCTAGATTTCTTGGCCGAACTTTTTCAATCAGGTTCTTCTTCGTCCACTATCAGAGTTCAGTTAGTAGCTATTTAAAATTTTCATGTTGGCTTGTTGGACTCCACTGTTATGTCCCATAAACTTTGTAAAGCCTTCCTTAAAGGTATCTTTTTACTTAAGCCCCCGATCAGAGATCCCCCACCACAGTGGGATTTGAATCTGGTTTTAACCTCTTTGATTCTCCCTCCCTTTGAACCTGCAGCTTCCTTTTCCTTGAAGTTACTGTCATGGAAAACGCTATTTCTAGTGGCCATAACTTCTGCGAGGAGAGTCTCAGAACTTCGCGCCCTTTGCGTTCGTCCTCCTTATCTGGTTTTCCATAAAGATAGAGTGTCCCTCAGAACTAACCCATCTTTTTTACCTAAGATATCTTCTGAGGCAAATCTAAACCAGACTATCGATCTCCCAGTTTTCTTCCCTAATTACTCCAACAGAGCAGAACAAAAGTTGCATTTTTTGGATGTTCACCGTCAGCTCCGTTACTACCTGGATAGAACCAAGCAAGTTAGGAAATCTGAGCAGCTCTTCCTGTCTTATGCGGAAGGGAAGAAAGGCCTTCCAGTTTCCAAAGTAACCCTTTCTAGATGGTTGGCCTCTGTCATTACTTTCATCTATGAACTGAGGCGTCAAGAACTTCCTTCAAGGCCTAGAGCCCACTCAACTAGATCCTTAGCTACAACAATAGCCTTTCAGGCTAGGTTGCCTATAGACTCCATTTGTGCAGCAGCCACATGGGCCTCTTCTCGCACCTTTATTTCTCATTACAAACTGGACATGGCCTCCAGAAGCCGAGCTAACTTTGGTTCCACCATCCTCAAGAGTCTGTTCCGATGAGCCACCCAGGGTTGAGGTGCTAGGGATGCGGTCCCTTCCAGCAAGAATGAAGGCGAGATTGACAACTTAACATTGAGAAGTTATGTACCTACCATAACGTTCCATGTTAGTTGTCTTCTTCTCGCCTTCTTTATTGCGTCCCACCCCTCCAACCCCCTAGCCTGGACAGACTGAAAGGATCCTTCTGGGCCTTCTTTCATCCCAGCTTGGACTCCTATGGTTGCTTTTTCTTGGTATGTTCTATATATAGGTATTCCTCTTTCTCCTTTGTTCTGAGAACAGAACTGCTATGGTGTTAGCTATCAAATGAGATCTGGGTAGTTAGCGCCTAGCATTGTGGGATACAGGGTAGCCTCGAGCCGGTAAAAATAGCTCTCGAGCTTTAGTATAGGCCGAGTCGGAGCTGAGGATTGGCTCCGGACCCCATCCAGCAAGAAAGAAGGCGAGAAGAAGACAACTAACATGGAACGTTATGGTAGGTACATAACTTCTCATTTCGTCCCAATTGGTATCGAAACTTGAAGCCCTCCCTGTGTCTTCTGCAGATCCTCCTTCGAGACACATCGAGCCTTCGAAGCCAGGAGAAGAGGAACCGATGATTGTTGAACTCTCGGTACCAAAGCCTTCCTTAGTGTGATCGGCACCACTGACCTCGACTCCCTCAGATCCCATCGAGGAGTCGCCGAGCCAACGGTCTCTCCTCGGTTCCGGGGCCTAGAGTCGAACCGAACTTTCGGTTCCTATTCTCCCCCTCGGAGCCTCGGCACAGATTAGCTCGGCTCCATCCTCGGGGTCGAAGCCCGTGGTCCCGGTTTCGGGGAAACAACCGTGCTCTTCGGATCCTGTGGAGTCCTCGGCCCGGGGCTCCGGTGCCTTCGACGTTATGAGGAAGGTCTTGTCTGAGAAGACATTTACTTCATCGAAGTCATCTTCTCCTTCCACCAAAGGGCCGTGTTCTGTTTCTGTACCCGCGATCCCTCCCAAGTGTAGAGACCCAATACCTCAGCCAGCCCCAGAGAGTGTCCCCTGTTCCTCGGAAGCTTCACCAGATGCTCCCTCTGATGAAGTCCCGAGGAAGAAATTGTGCAAGAGGAGGCACAGGAATCATTGACATTGGACACCGATTTGGATGAGTCAGAGGGGTCCCCACGGTCCCCCTCTGAGGATGTCTCATTTGCTGACATCCTGGAGATCTTGAAACAGAGGGGTGATTGGCAGACCCTTGCCCCCACTGTGGACGAATCGGTGTTGCTGAAGGCTTTTGGGGCTCCACCTTCTACCTCCTGGGTGACCCCGCCCTTCGATGAGTTAATGGACCTAATAGCTCGAAGGGCGTGGGAGACTCCGGATACAGTGGAACCAGTCCCTCGGAGGCCGAATAAATATATCATTGCCCCCCCAGGACAAGACTTATCTTACTAAAGGAGTCCCAGTGGATGCTATGGTGGTAGCGGCAGCCACGAAGAAGGAAATGTCCGAGGCATCTTCCTCTGTCCATCCTCCTAACAAGGATTCTAGGACTATGAAAAGGTATGGGAAGCGCATTTTCAGTTCAGCGACTTTTTCCATGCGTTCGCTGAACTACCTCACGCACTTTACGCGACTTCAGAGAGATCTCCTAAAGGAGCTGGGAGATACTCTCCAGGGTAACACAGATGCTGCTGTCTCGGAAAAGGTAACAGCACAGCTTAACACCCTCACTTCGATAGTAAACTCATCCGTGAGGCTCATTTCATATGCGGCCGAGGGTTCGAGTAGGGCTGCAGCTTCAGCGATCACTCTGCGGAGACAATCGTGGATGCGCCTGTGCTCTTTTGCGGAAGCCTTCAAGTCTTCCTTTACCAATGCCCCTTTGGATGGTGCCACCCTGTTTGGACCCAAAGTAAAGGAGACTCTCACTCGGTGTGAGCAAGAAGGTAAGACCCTGTCTGCCGTAGGGGTCTGTTTTTCCACCCTGACCAGACCATACCCCAAAGGGCAACGAGGCGGAAAAATGTGGTTCCGAAATATTCAGGGATCTTTCCAGTCCACACAGAGTGATGCCCCCTCCAGAGGCAGAGGAGGAGGGAGAAATGGAAGACGCCGCCCAGGCGGCAGAGGGGGTCCGCAGAACCAGGGCAACAGGGATAGCGTCCCTGGGAAGCCCTTCCAGCACTCCTGAGGGGAGGCCCGACTGTCATGCTCTGGAGGCAGTCGGGGGTCGCTTAGCTTTATACCCAGAGGCCTGGCTAAATCTCACTTCAGATTCCTGGGTAAAAAGCGTAATAACCAGAGGATACAACATCCCATTTATAACCATTCCCCCCGATCAAAAGAGATTTCCAGATGTTCCACCCAATCTGTGAGATCAAGCAGCCATAGAAATAAGAAAGCTGCTTGAAAAAAGAGTCATCCAACCAGTCCTGGCAGACCAGATAGGATCCGGAACTTACTCAAGGTTCTTTTTAGTCCCAAAGAAGACAGGGGACTGGAGGCCAATATTGGACCTCAGCAAACTCAACACCTTCGTAAGGAAGGAAAAATTCCGGATGGTCACGCTACAATCGATCCTTCCCTTTCTGCAGAAGGACGATTGGATGTGCTCTATAGAGCTCAGGGATGCGTACTACCACATCAAAATGGCCAGTGCGTCCAGAGATCACCTGCTCTTCCGGCTGGGAGCCAATCATTTCCAATTTTGAGCTCTGCCCTTTGGTCTTACCTCAGCCCCCAGGGTGTTCACCAAATTCATGACAGTAGTGGCGTCTCACCTGAGGCGGCTAGGATTCCAGGTGTTTCCGTATCTGGACGACTGGCTCCTCACCGCCACCACCAAGCATAGTCTTGTACAAGCCAGGGACTACACAATCAGTCTCTGTTCCCGTTTAGGAATCTCAGTCAACTTCGAAAAATCTGCCTTATCGCCCTCACAGCATATCTCATTCATAGGGGCGGAGTTAGATACTACTACAGCTCTGATCAAGCTTCCCCAGATAAGAGTGTCAGCCCTCAGGGATCAAGTTGCTATTCTTCGGAACAAGAAAGCTTCTGCTGCGCAAGTGCTGAAAGTCCTGGGCATGATGGCAGCTACCCTTATTGCAGTTCCTCTGGGCAGGATGCACATGAGGGTCCTCCAGTGGCTGCTCTTCACGCAGTGGTCGTTCCAACAACCTCCTTTGTCACACGACATCTTGATCACGGAGTCTTGCAAGCGGGATCTTCAATGGTGGCTGAACAGCCAAGATCTGATGATGGGTCGCCCATTTGTACTACCCAGCCCTACAGCCACAATAACCACGGACGCTTCCCTGATGGGGTGGGGGGGACTTTTTCAGGGGAGAACGATCCAAGGAGAATGGTCCAAGATAGAGTACAATCTGCACATCAATGTCCTGGAGTTGAGAGCAGTGTTTCTAGCGTTGCAACACTTTCACGAATCCCTACCTCTAGGAACAGTGGCAGTTCAGACGGACATTATGTCAGTGGTCTGGTACATAAACAAACAAGGTGGAACCAGATCTTAACCATTATGCAGAGAGGCCCTGAGAATTTGGCAATGGGCTGTGTCCACAGGTCGCTTTCTGATAGCAACGCACATCCCGGGGTCATCCAACTTCATTGCGGACAGGTTGAGCAGAGCCATCCTTTTGCCACACGAGTGGTCCCTCAAAAATCAAATGGCGGAAAGGATTTTCCACAGATGGGGCCAGCCTTGCTGCGATCTTTTTGCATCCCCCTTAAATGCCAAATGCAGAAGCTAGTTTGCCCTACTTCCCCCTCCGGGGGGTGCCCCCAGGGACGCACTGGTGCACGATTGGCCCCCGGATCTCCTATATGCATTTCCTCCTGTTCCGTTGATACCCAAATTTCTACAGAAAGCCAGGAGTCTGGAAAGGACGATCATTCTAATAGCACCATTCTGGCCTCGACAGATCTGGTTTCCCTTTCTTCGAGCCCACCAGATGGAGGAACCATGGATTCTGGACCCAGTGCCAGACCTATTGACTCACTCGTCGGGAGTTCCATACCCATCCCTTCAGTCCCTCAAACTGACAGCTTGGCTGCTCCGCTTCCCAATTTAGCCAGGTCGGATTTTTTGTCTCCAGCAGTACAACACATTCTAGTTTCTTCCCACAAAGCCTCCACCAGGAAACTATACAGGAGCAAATGGAAACGTTTTGCGTGTTGAGCATCAGGGCAAGGTATAGATCCCTTGGTGGCCCCAATACACAAAATCTTGGAATTTTTATCTATACTCTTTCACGAAGGGGCCTCTACTTCCACGATAAGAGTACAGTTAGCGGCCATATCTAACTTTCATGTACATTTATGTCCCACAGGCTTTGTAGAGCTTTCATGACGGGTACCTTTCACCTCCGTCCACCCATTCGGGATCCGGTTTTTCCATGGAACTTGAATTTGATGTTATCTCAACTTATGCTACCACCCTTCAAATCAGCTTCAACGTGTTCGCTTAAGTATTTGTCATGGAAGACTCTCTTTCTTATTGCTGTTACTTCAGCTCGTAGAATATCAGAGCTACAGTCCTTGTCCGTTAGGCCACCATACATGGTTTTCCATCCAGACAGAGTCTCCTTGCGTACAAATCCGTCATTCCTCCCGAAGGTATGTTCTGTGCTTAATATTAACCAATCCATAGAACTTCCCACATTTTTCAAAAACCATTCAAATAAGTTGGAATACATGCTGCACAAATTGGATGTACATAGGCAGCTGAGATTTTACCTGGACAGAACAAAGGATTGCAGGAAATCGGATCAGCTGTTTGTTTCATTCGCAGATAATAAGAAGGGCATGGCAGTAACATAATGCACATTATCCAAATGGCTTTCAGACTGCATAAATTTTGTCTATTCAGCTTCAAAACAAACACTTCCGTTCAAGCCTAAGGCTCATTCTACTAGGGCCGTTTCTACTTCTCTAGCCCATGCCGCTCGCCTACCGTTGGATACTATTTGTGCAGTGGCGACGTGGGCAAAGCCTCATACTTTTGTCACTCACTACAAAGTGGACAGGACCTCCAAGGACAGGGCATCCTTTGGTTCCACTGTACTCAGGAACGTTCTTCCGTGAGTCACCCAGGGTAATGGAGCTAGGGACGCTACCCGTGTGTAAGAACAAACGGCGAGATCGAGCAATTTCACATAAAGAAGTTATGTTCTTACCATAACGCTCCATGTGAATTGTTCATCTCGCCTTTGTTCTTACATCCCCTCCCTCCTTCCCCCACCGCGTTCTGGAAGAACTGGTACGACTAGTGTCTGGTTGGTCTTCTCTGGGTTATCTACACTACCTACTCTTTAGTAGGTTGCATAGTAGCTGTACACCTATCTGTGTTTAGTTCTTATGTTTCAGTTTCAAGTGTGTGATTGCGTGAGCGTTAGACGCAGTGGTTAGTAGTGCGTTCTGGGTTCTTGCAAACTAGATCTGAGGGATAGCAGCGGAGGATCATGGGATGTAGACTGTGCCTCGAGCTTCTCTTAGATGCAGAGCTTGTGATGCAGCCGACTCGGAGCTAACCCGTGTGTAAGAACAAAGGCGAGATGAACAATTCACATGGAGCGTTATGGTAAGAACATAACTTCTTTTTCATGTTGTCTTCAAGAAATAAACAACATATTAACTGTTAAAATAGTCAACGTCCAGGAAGGCAAAGTGAAACTACTGTAGACAAAAAATAGCGTATACTGTTTTATTAACCGCTTTCGTACCAAACTTCTTCAGAATAAACACATATAACAGAACTGCCTCTTATATACAATGATAAAATCATGTGATTAATTAATCAATTAATTAATAAACTTCCTAAATCCAATTAAAACTTACTTAATTTTAAAAAAACAACTAAACAAATCAGATAAACTCAACTTATTAAAAATAATATTAAATAAAATGAGAATAAATTAAGCTACCAGTTTTATTTACATTTAATCTACGTTGTTTTAAAAAACACTTGATATTAATTGTCTCATTGAGACCAGGGGCTGTATCGGACTTTAATTTTATTTGGCCGTTGACTATTTTATTGGTTGGGACTTTTTCTTTTGGTTTACTAACATATTAACGTATACATAGTTTTGCAAAGCCATAAAGCTGGCACTCTTCACAAATAGCTGAGTAGATGCTGGTCCAATGTTTCTCTCATTCAAATCTGTTGGGGCAGAATAATAGCTATTATAAGTCCCTGATCTGTTTATTTCTTGCGTACAGCATTTTATTTCTTAAGCTATCCCTCTATTGATGTTTTGCTAGATAGCCACTAAATATTTCAGATGCCGTAGCTGTTTACAAAAGGTCAAAACATGCTATCCACATCCTGTGACTCCACCCACTTACAAACCAACAGACTTATTGAGGAAGGTTAATAATCTTCCAAGAGCAATGGAGACATGCCAGTATTTACAAATATGACTGGAAAATGAAATGCAATCATTACTTTCTCAGTGGTAGTTACAGATTTCAATTGTTCTAAAATAATTCCAGAGTGCATGTTGTATATTTCTGTTATATCAAACATTTATTCATTTATTTTTTTTACATTTGTTGACTGGGATAGTCCATCTGGGTGTGAGCCCATTTTTAGCGGAGGCCCAGGGAGAAAGCTCCAATAACACAAGAACAACATTGACAGGTACAGTGTCGGTTTTACATAGAATTTAACAGAAATATTTAGAGACAACAAAGAAAGTACAATATACAATAGGCACTTTAGTGAAAAGGAGAAAGTTATTACAATATAGTAAAGTCATATATATATATATATATATATATATATATATATATATATATTTTTTTTTTTTGAGGACAGGGGTCCATCTTTAGTTGATCATTTGAGTATACTTTAATACGTATACATATGTGCACCCTTACAAAAGAAAAGGAATTACCAAATTATACTCTTATTGTAGGTAGCTGATAGGTGTTGCTAACAAGTGGGAGTGGGGTATACGTGGAGACTATAACATTTAAGGGATGAAACATCTACCTTCATTCAACATGTTTCCCCATGTCAGTGTTTTCAGTACATTATTTTTGTGAATTTTGCTATCCAGCCTTTTTTGAGTAAGCATACGTATCATTAATTTTGTATACATTGCTAGACCAAGCACATGCATTGCCTGAACTAATACTAGTTTTCATTACAAAATATAGTCATTCATTAGCCATTTACTTTTTAACCTCTGCCTTCTGCACTACCTTATTAACATTATTAAAAGCAAAACAGCACAAAGACAATTTGCAGTTTGAAAACAGGCTTTTATTAGACAACATGCAGTATAGGTTCCCCATATTCAGTTACATACAAACATTTATTTTTAAGTGAAATTTTGACATATGATACTTATATTATTGTATTTGTATTAAATGATAATTGTCTGTCTAGCACTTACTGGTTTTAATGGCTTGTCGTTCAGAATGCAGTTCACATTTTAAGCTTATCCTATCCTTTGAGCCGTTTTTAAATAGTGACCTCATTCATTGTTCCTAGTGGGTTTTTTTTTTTTGTTTGTTTGTTTTTTTTCCAGTCTTCTGCATATTTTTTGAAAATCATTTCCCCTCCTTTATTTTATCCGTCATTTTCTTTTTGGAAAACAAGAAAGAGGAATGCAGGAAATCTCTCCCTTAAAGTGTCTGTTGCTAGCTTTTCTACATCTGTTGACTGGTTGGTTGTGGCCTCAGCACCTTGTCTTACCTCCATCTATTTTCTCTTAGCGAGATTGTCTTGTGCTTATTATGGGTCTGTGCAGGTTTTTTTAATTCAAGTGGGTAGAGGACTCAAAGTAAATCAAACTACAGTAACTGAAAACAAAGTTTCATTTCTCTGCATAGTGTTATGGATAGAAGAAAATCACCTCTGTTCATGGTTGTTTTGAAGAGTCATTATCCATGTAAACCCTTGCATCTCCAGCCTTTAAGACTATTCTTTTTCCCCATAAAATAGAATGAATTTAGCTAATATGTCTGCACTTTAATTGGTATAGGTCTTGGCTGCTTTCTCAGTCTTACATCAGGAATACTTATTTATTTATTTTTATTTATTTATTTATTTTACATTTGTTTACCAGAAAAGTCCGACTGGGCATGAATCCCATTTTCAGTGGAGGCCCGAGGAGAAAAACTCCACAAAGATTAGTACAGTAAATACAATACACATGTTAATAAAGTACGGTGCAGAGTCAAAAAGTTAATAATGTACAGTTTCAAAGCCAAGAAAGGAGCAAAAAGTAAATATACTATAAGGAGGACAGTGTGTTACAATAAATAATACAGTTGAAAGGACATTTTGTTCAGTCATTTGGTTCCATTCATCAGTGGCTAGTACAGTAAACACACATTGACTGAGTAAGAGTATAGAGAGGAGTTGTTGCAGCTTTCATTGAAGGTTAAAGTATGATATGATCTAGTTAAGTGAAGCTACCCAGGGTCAGAACAATTACATAACCAAGAACTATGTAAATGAGACCAAATGAGTTTTTTGAAATTATTTTTGTTTTCAGTGGTCCTAATATATACGGGGATGGTATTCCATGCATTTGTAACAGAAATGGAAAACAAGGAGTCCCTGGAGCTATTGTTGCTTTTTCTATGTCAGCCTGTGCTTTATTGGTGGATCTTAATAGGCATTTGTTAAAGTAGATATTATGTAGACCTTGAAGAGCAGGAACGCCATCAGGATAATATAGAATCTGGTGGGCTATTGTAAGTTGGTTATAGGTGAGCAGATTGGGTAATTCTAGCCAGGCTAGTTGCTTGATTGCTATGCAGTGATGTGTCCTGAAGGGTGAGTCAGTAGCAAAACTAGTTATTTTATTATAGCAGGTGTATAGTTTGTTAAAGTCTGCTTTGTTTAGGTTGATGAGTATGGGGGAGGCATAGAGGAGTGTGGATAGTAGGTGGGTTCTTGGATTGGTAGCTTTACTGTCATTGGTGAAGTACTTTTTGCATCTATATAGGGTTCCGAGTTTTTTTATGGATTTTCTTTATTGTCTGTGCAATGTGCCTATAGAATTTCATGTTGTGATCTATGATAACCCCTAGAAGTTTGGTGTGTTGGACAGGTGTGATGGGGTGCTCTATTTTAATATCCTATATAAAATAGGGGTCTATATCACAACATTGAAGTTGCAGAACTTCGAATGTTATAATATCGAACACAACACCACGAAAGCTAAAAACCCCGAAGACTGAGAACAGTGATTTTTTTTCCCTGGGAAAAAAAAATCAATGTTCCAGCACAAAACACGAAACACACAAACACTACAACCTATTTCTAATGTGGGGGGCTTTGCCCCCACACCCCCCAATGAGGGGGTTGTGCCCCCCCCATACCCCCCTACTTAAATATACCAACTCCGAGATCGCACCACAGTGGAGGAAATAGCGAAGCCGCGGAAACGGCCCACCATATTCTTTGCCTGGCAAAGAATTCAATGTTCCGCGGCTTCGCTGTTGTCAGTCTTCGAGGTTTTAGGTTCGATATTATAACATTCGAAGTTTTGCAACTTCGATGTTATGATATAGACCCATAAAATAGAGCACTCTGTGTGCTCTATTTTAATATCATTAATAGACTCCAGTCCATGTGTTGAAGCATTTTCTCATAAAGTCTTTACTGTCTGTCCTTCCTTGCAGTTTGTTCTGGTGCTGCTGTAAACCTGAAGTTGTCTCTTCATAACCGGTCCTTCAATTCAGCCAGTTTTTGTGCCATTTGTTCATATTTTAATTGCTTTTTAGCCATTTTTTCTTTCATATCTTTTTCAGCAGTATGCATATCAATTATTTCTTCTGAGTGCCTACTTAAAAAACATCTATTGCCAGTAGCCTTCTGTTATTTGCCTCTGTATTTTCCAACAGGGACCCACTTAGCATGGAAATTTCAGAATACATTTGACCATTCTTTTTCTCTAGGGTAACTGAAAAGATTTCGCCTTTTGGTGCCATTACCATATGGTTTTCCTAGCTTTGCACCACCATTCTGCTTTTAGACTTCCTCTGAGTTTTCAGTTTTTTTCCAGTGTACTTTTTCTTTTCTTCTTGTCTACCCTTTGACCATCAAAGACTGTTCTGCTAGCAATTTCTGTTAACAATTTGCAATATTCTGCAGGTTTTGGTTAATTTAAATTGTTCACTATCCAGAGCTCTGTTTTAGGATGTCACTATATTATAACTCAGCTTTATTTACATTTTTAAATTAAAAGATTTGTTTTTGTGTCTGTGCCAAGAGTAATAATAGATGTCTATCATATCGGTCACTGCTGTATTAGCCTTGGCTATATAGGTTATATCCTGCCAAGTATATAACAGCAGGCCAGCTTCCAAAGCTTCAGGGCATCTTCCACTTGTCCAAACTGTCTGGCAGCTTGAGTGGAGCTAACTAAAAGACAAGTTTGGGCACTGAGCCCTTCAGAACTTTACTGCCACCAAAGAGTATGCTCCTCTGAGGCTTTTGAGGATAAGCATTCGGCTTGTGTTGTTCATTTGCTGGGCAGATTAGTTCCCTTTTGGGATATAACCTTACAGTTAATATTTTTGCTTATTTTCCTTGAATCTGACCCTCAAATCTAACTCTACCTTTGTTGTAGCTCATGACCGCTAAAAAGCTCTCAAGCTCCTACCTTACTCATAATGCACTAACCCCTAACATACCCCAGATCTTGTTTGCTGTTTCTGCCTTTGAAGGTGGTCACTTTGAGCTCTCGAGCATTTTATGAGTGGGAGATAAATTCTGAGTGTTTTCATATTTTTCTGTTACTATAATTCTTTATATTAACTCATTCCTGTGATTCGTTCACTCTACTTTGTTGGTAGACCTCCCTCCCTTCCTTCTTTCTTTTCTTTTGCCTTACACGTTTAGTGTAATCTATAGTTACCATTGAAGATATAATTTTTTTTGTATTGTTAACTTTTTCCTGTTAAAAAATACATATATATCTTTGGTCTTCCTTTCTTTTAGAGTTATATCTTAAAAAGGTCAAAGAGGCCCATCCGGCTTTAAGAAATGCCAAAATGTGGGCACAAGTTGCCCTTGTCGATGCACATGCTTTATGCATGTATTGTTTATGTCTGAATCACCTTCAAGTAGATTGCTGTATCTCTAAGGCTTTTAATCCCAGAGCAATCATAGATAGAAAGAACAAGCTGATACTGAAAGGTGTGCTGCAATCATCTTTCTCAGAGGCTGTTTCTGGGGCTCAACCCCCCCCCATGTAAACATAATGAGCCTTTGTAAAAGCCTTTGGAACCTTCTAGTTCAACTCCTTTGATGGATCTTACCACTGAACCACCTCAGAAGAAGCACTGTAAGTCGGATCTGAAGACTACTCCAGTCCAGCCAGTTTCAGATTCTAAAAAAGCTTCTTTGAATCCTAGTTTATTGTATCCAAGGCCCTTACCAAGAACAAGGTACTCTCCTTCGATAGAGCCAGTGCCATCTAGGGCTCCCTCCTTGTACCTTGAGACCAGCCGGCACTCCAAGCCCCCATTGTTCACTTCCTCTTGCTCTTCCAGAAGTCTGACCAAGGCTAATGTGGACAGGATGATGAGGAAATTTCTCTTGGCACACACACAGATGGGTGTTCTCCTGGCTCCTAGCCCTTTGGGTCAGGAAGTCCTTACTTGCACTACTCCACCAGTCTTGGCTCCTTCTCCGATCCATCCATTAGTTTCAGAGCCCTTGGATTAAAGTCTGCTGGGACCATGTGGGGCGGATCCAGGGATATTAGTATCTTCAGCTCAGAGGATGTCTCTGAGTGCACTGGCTCCGATGGTTTCAGAGCCAGATGACTCTCGGAGATGTAAAGTCCCTGTTGGATCTGAGGAGTTAGAGTTGACTCCAAAGTTTTTGGAGTCATCTCTATCCCTCGAAGCCTTGGCACTGGACAGCTTGGTTCTGACCTCTACCTCAGGTGGAATGCCTTCGAAGTAGTTGGGGACAATAGGGAGGAAGCATAGTTTCTTGGCTCCATTGTTTTCTTTCTCCCCAGAGCATTCTGCTTTTGAGGTGGTGGAGAGTTTTGTCTGCTTCCTCAGGATGGACAGCCCTACCTCCTGGGGTCTTCACTCTGGATCCCATGTGCCTCTGCACCTGGAGCCTTAGCATTCTACACTACAGGAACAGCCAGCCCAAAGTCTCCAGGTTACCCAGCAGGGTATCACCATCTTTTCTGATACTTCTCTTGAGCATCTCACCAAAGAAGTCCCTAGGAAAAGGAGGTGCAAGAAGAGGCACTTGGATTCCTCTCAGGAATCAATCACCAAGGATACTGACTATGATGAAGGAGAAGGGTCCCCAAGATCACCACCTGAACATGTCTCATTTGGAGACTTCCTTGAGATCCTTAAGCAGAGGGGTGGTTGGTCTACCGACAATCCTTCCCCAGATGAATCGGTATTCCTGGAGGTGTACGGGTCTAGCCAGTCTACCTCCTGGGTAACTCCACCTGTCTTTCAACTCATTGACTTGATCTCTAGGCAGGTATGTAAGGAACCTCACATAGCTGAGCCAATCCCAAAGATACTGCATTGCATTCTGGTGCCACCTGTAGGAAGAGAGTTCTGGAGCAAAGAAGTGCCTGTAGATGCTATGGTCATGGTGGCAGCAACCAAGAAGGAACTTGTAAAGCAAAGTTCCTCTGTCCTTTTCCGTAACAGGGAGTCTAAGGCTTTGGACAGGTTTGGGAAGTGTGTGTGTGCTTCAGCGACCTTTGACTTTAGGTCGATGAACTACTTGGCACATTTTACAAGACTTCAGAGGAACATGATTAAGGAACTGTCAAAATCCCTTTCTGGGAACACTACTGTTGAGACTAAGGCTTCTGTGGTCTCACAGTTGGCAACCCTTTAGTCCATCTCAAATTCATCCATGAGGCTTATCTCTTATGCAGCTGAGGGTACCTCAAGGGCAGTGGGTTCAGGCATTGTTCATTAGGAGGTGTGCCTGGATGCATTTGTCTGACTTTGCTGAGTCCTTCAAGTCCTCTTTCATCAGTGCTGCTTTTGACAGAACCTCCTTATTTGGCCTCAAATGACGGACACATTGTCCAGATGTGAGCAGGACTGAAAGACCCTCTCTCCAGTGGGAGTACATTTTTTGACCCCTCAAAGGACCTTCTTCAGGAACTAACGAGGAGGATGAAAATGTGGTTCCAGAAATCCCAGGATCCTTTCCAAGATACTCGTGGAGATAGTTGGCAGAGGGGGGGACTCAAATGGAAGAAGCTGCCCATGCAGCAAAGGTGGCCCACAAAATCAGGGGTCTAGAGCTTCTTTCTGTGACAGACCTTACTAGCATTCCTGAAAGGAGGCCCGAATATCCCCCTGTGGAAGCAATCGGGGATCATTTATCCCTGCTTCGGAGAGCCTGGCTAGACATCACAAAAGGTATATGGGTGCAAAGGATTATTTCCAGAAGTTACATAATTCCATTTTCTCTTCCACCTCCATCTAAATCCAAGTTTGACAATTTTCCATCCTGTCAGACGAAAATAGCAGCATTAAAGATACAAAAGCTGCTAGAAAAAAGAGTCATCCAAGAAATACCATAACATTGCTAATCAAATGTATGTATATACTGCATATCCTCACTGTCTGTTGCATTTGAGAGACAGTGAGAGAGAGAGAGAGAGAGAGAAGAAAAAAAATATATATATATATTTTTTTTTTTGTTTTTTTTAACATTTGTATCTTCTAATTTGTCCTGTTATCACCTTTTGTATTTTTAATTGGATGTATTATGACTTTGATATGTCTATTTTATGTCTTTTCCTGGAGCTTTTCTCCCCGGGCCTCTACTGAAAATGGACATGTATCCAGCTAGACTAGCCCGGTTAACAAATGTAAAATAAAAATAAATAAATAAATAAAAGAGACAGCCCCAAGACCAGATAGCATCCAGAAATTACTCAAGATTATTTTCGTGCCAAAACAAAACGGGGGACTGGAGACCATTTGTGGATCTCAGCACCTTGAACAAGTCAGTTCAACAGTAAAAGTTTTGGATGGTCATGGTTAGTCCATCCTACCCTTTTTGGGCAAGGACGAGTGGATGTGCTTGACAGACCTTCAGGATGCATATGCTCGGATCCCTATCAGTTGATCGAGTTTTCAGAAACTTGAAATTCATATTGGCAAGATGATATGATCGAATTTCCGAAAATTCGAACATTAAAAAAACACAAAATAATTTATATATATATTTATTTTATATATATATATATATATATATATATATATATATATATATATATATATAGATAGATAAATAGATAAATATAGATTTATATATATATATATATATATATGTTTTAAATAAGATGTGGGAACAGGTTTGAAGGTGAAAGTGGATGGGGTGATGCGTAGCTGTAGGGCAGGGTTGGGTTTGAATGTTGGAGAATCTTTTTTTTAGGGATGCTGCTCAATCCATGAAATAAAAGCTGAATTTTCTTGCTGTTTTGAGTATTGAGTTATTGGGAGAAGCGCTAGAGATTAATTTTTGTCTGGACTGTAATATTTATTTTATGGCTGACCAAAATTGGTTAGGGTTGTGTTTACTATTGCTCTGAAAATTGTTATACTATACTTTTTATTTCTTCAATTATTTGCTTTTTAGTATGATTGAGGAGCATTTTGAAGTTTTCAGCATATTGCTGTGCTTCTTTACATGCTTTTTTTCTATCCTGCAATAGCGGTCTATTCTTTTTGGATAGACAAGTTGCATTGTTTTTAGTCTCTTCTTTCTAGGAGGTGCAAGGCAGTTTTAGCTATTTAGGAAAGTTGCATTGAATTTATTTATACCATCATTTAATGGGAGGATTTTTAGGATGTTCCAGTTAATAGATGACAGGTTAGTAATGAAGATTTCTGGGTTGAACTTGAACAGGTTGCATGTCACAGAAACAATAAAATTACAAATTAATAATACAGAGATAGTAATACACAGTGCACTGCAAATTCACTGTTTATATTATCAACACAAATTAAATCTTGACACCACTGGGGTGACTGTAATAAAAATATTGACTGAGAAACCTGTTTTGACAGAAAGAAGGCATGCAGTATTGTAGAATCAGCACAACATGAGGAAAAACAGTAACACTTTATTAATTTGTCATTGCAGAGCTATGATTGTTGTACTGAATAATGTAGGAGGTGCCACAGTTGTATGTTCAGTTTGTGTCATGTTGAGCATATAGTAGCTAGACCCCTTTTCTTTGTGGAATAGTTTTTGACAGAAACAAGGCATGCAGTATCACTGAAATAGCACAACGTGAAGAACAGCATTAACAGGAGATAAACATGCCATGATAAAATTATGATGGTAATACTAAACTATATAGTTGATGCCGCATTTGCATGTTCAGTATGAGTAATGGGGGCATGTAGTAACTGAACCTCATTTCTCTGTAGAAGAAATGCTAGGAATACCAACTACCTATCATAAGGCTGTATCACTGCCTGTAATATGCTATGTTCTTTCTGATTAATTTATAAATGTGAAATCTTTTGTGACTGTCTAAGTAAGCTCTTGCCCTCATTGTATTTATAAGTTTGTGAAAATGCTCAGTAAAAGTCTATAGAATAAAGATTAAAACAATACTTTTTGCAGTATTTCTAAAGTGATAGTTACTGGGTTGGTCAAAGAAAGGCAATGGCATGGTTTAAAGCCACAGAGAGCACACCAGGCTATAATACTTTCTACACATTTAGATCAGCTACCACATAGACAGGGATTAAAGGTGGAGATGTCTCGATTTACATCAAAAATAAATATGCCTCCAGGCTGGTCAAACAAGACAATGCACTTGACCATCTTCACGTACAAATCATCATAGGCAAAATCCCATACCTCTTCCTTACAAGCTATACATTCCCCCAGGAAATCCATAACATGTATTTAAGCTTATTGGAAACACTCACTGTCCAACCCAATACCATATTAGTAACAGAGTTTAATTACCACACTATTAACTGTGAATCATGTACAACACCAAATGTGCAGACACAGAGATTCCTGGATTCTGTGAACACAAACTCCTTGGATTTAGATGAACAATATGCCGACCAATGGTGCAAACGTACTGGATCTGGTCCTCACTAATATGGGAGAGCGTTGCACACCCCCTGATGTAATGTCTTCTTTGGTAAGGTCAGACACAAAATGGTCTCCTTTGAAGTAAAAATAAAACCTAGAATCCCAGCTAATCCTGGAATGTTCAGGAACTACTCTAAGGCTAATTTCCTACTATTAAGTAAAAACTTGGCAAAGTTTCAAGCCCCCATAAACCCTGAAAATGCTACTGCGTATGCGGAGTTGTTCACAGAAACCCAGTACAAGCATGTTAATAGCTACATAGAGGCAGCTGTACCCACAAGGAGGAAGTACAGAATTAACTCAAAAAAAAAAAAAGCCATCCTGGTGGATTCACAACATCAGTATACTGTATAACAGAAAGAAGAAAATCATGAATCAGAACTCATTGTTAATAATTACTAGATGAGCCAGAAGATATAGCAAACCTGTTGGCAGACAAATTCAGCTGTAACTTTACACCTCTCTTCCTCCCTCAACTTCCCCTCAGGAAATACCATCAAATATAACTTCCTCTACTATCACTAGGGAAGAGGTTTTCAGAGCTCTTTCTCTCTTAGGCCAAGAACATTGCATCAATGGGTCTATATTAGATAAACGAAAGTTTATCTTACCGAACGCTAACATGAACGAAAATCCCTGAACCCGAAACCAGAATTGTGAGATCGCAGTACAGTGAAGATGGGAATATTTGCCCTTTCCTCACTGTAGTGCGATCTCAGAGTTGGAATATATATTTAGCGAGGAGTGTGGGGGGCGCAGCCCCCCACAATTGCAGTTTTGAGTTCCGGGATTTTCGATAATGTTAGCGTTCGGTAAGATAAACTTTCATTTATCTAATATAGACACGCATCAATTGGCCCAGACATTATCGCAGGATGCCTTCTAAAGAGCATGAAAAATGACCTATCAGTCCCTCTGGAACTGCTATGTAACTGTAGCCTCCAAACAGGCTATGTGCTTCACGAATAGAAAACAGCAGCAATCATTCCTCTGCACAAAGGTGGGCCATCTACAGACCCTGGAAACTACAGACCCATAAGTTTCACTAGTCTCTTATATAAAGCCATGACATAGGAAACCTCCAGTCACTGGAGCCAACCCAGTTTGGCTTCGTCAAGGGCAGGTCATGCCTACTCAAATTGGTGTACTTCTTTGAGAAGGTCAGCAAAGCAATAGATGAGGAAAAAATGGTTCACACTGCGTACCTTGATCTGGCCAAGGCATTTCACACAATGCCCCACTCAGGCATTGTTGACAGACTTATGAGGTTAGGTATAAACCCTTATGTCACCCTGTGGATAGCCAGCTGTCTCACAGACAGGACCCAGGAAGTTAGAAGTGGAGAGTCCAGCTCTAAAAAGAGACCAGTTACCACCAGAGTCCCTCAGGAATCAGTTCCGGGACTGCTCCATTCTGGCATTTACTTCTCTGAAGTCAAGTCCAGTGTCAAAGGCCTCTGGCTGAATAAATTTGCAGATGATTGCAAATTAAAGGCAGTCATAGAATCCCTGAGTGACACAGATGTTCTCCCGGAAGGACTGCTACAGAGAAATAACTTGTGTCAGAACCTTGAATTAAAACTAAATGCCAAGAAATGTATAATAGTATCCTTCAGGAAGTCATCCACCCCTGCTAACTGTCATATTGACAACACACCCCTAAGAGTTGACCCAGTAGGCATGGACTTAGGAACACTCACAGACAGTAATCTAGCATTTGTCCATCACGTGCCCACAGCAGTGAGGAAATAATTCTGTGTTCTGCAACTTATAAACAAAACTATGGCATCTAGGTCCAAGGAGGTCATTGTACGTCTGTATTTAGCATTCATCAAACCTATCATTGAGTACAATACCCCCCCTTTGGTATGTACCTAACCAGGCACATCTGACAACTGGAACATCCACAGAGGTCCCACACTAAAAGAATACAGGTGTAAGTAACATGTCCTTTGCAGTCCTCCTCAAAGCCATATCTCTGTATTCTGCCTCCTACAGACTGTTGAGGGGAGATCTATGTCTAGCTTACAAGGCATCGTCAGACCCCATCCTGATGGACTTCTTGCATATCCACAAAGCAAACAGCACCAGAATTACCCGCTCTAAAAACTTAAACCTTGTTTATGATATAAATAGGACCTGCTGGAGAGACAGGTACGTATCCCAGAGACTAATCCTTCTGTGGAACAGGCTCCCTGTCTATGTGAAGCAGAGTTCCTCCCTAACCCAATTTAAGTGTAACTTGAACAATTAGATGGAAAACAAGTTCATCCCTAGTTTGGCACCTCTGTCTCTAATGGACACAGGCAGCCTGTAAATGCTTCACCTCTGAGGTCTCTGCTTGTAGATGTTTCATCTCCCAAACCCCTGCTTACAATTATCAAGGGTACCAGAACTTGTTAGAGATTTGCGATGCATGGCTAGGCTTAAAAGGCAAAGGGACCAGCACCAGAATCCACACAGTCATTTAATATATAAAAATATAATTGTGGGCATGAATACCCATAGATGAATATACAAAACTCATAGCACCCAAAGGGTGAAAAAACTGAAGCATGCCGGTTTCAGCATAAAGCCTTCATCAGTGCTACTTAACTAATCCTGTAACAATCAGTTTATATGTAATAGTAAGCAATTTTATTGCACCACAAAATTAACCAATCACAATTGTTCATTGAGTCCTGGAGAGAATAAACCACCTAATTTGATTATCCACATCTTTTCTTTAAAGTTCAAAAGTGAATGTAAATTCTCTGAATATGTATTTTGTTTATATATGCTGTCTATAACTGTGAATCTAAACCTGGCAGAAGGATGTTTTATCTGATGTTTGTATAAAACATTTGTATTTCTGTGGCATTTAATGTCACTCATATGTTTTGATATTCTAACTTTTAATGGGCGAGAAGCTTGCCCTATGTAAAAGGCAGTACAAGTACAATTCATTAAATAAATAACCCAATCACTGCCACAGTTTCCAAAAAATGTTATATCATACACTTTGGAACAATTAAAAGAAGTAAATGAACTTTATTTAGGGACCATACTGCAAAACCTGCAGTGTCCACACGGAAAACTACCCATTAATAGGCTCCATTGTAGTGGGGTTTGTAATCAGTTGTGAACAGGCTGATTTGTTCCTCTCCAGCTAGGCTTAAAAAGGCCCTTATAGTCCTTAGCCTAGTACACACTGTGAACCTATGAACAACAGAGACCCTTTTTATCCAAGGCCTGCATACAAGGTGGTACAAAAGCCCTTCCAGAGCAACGTGGCCACTTGCAATTTAGAAACATGGTAGGACCTCTTTGTTGGCTAATTTGCATGTTTCCTGAATCACATTTACTGTTGTGACATGCAGATCAGCTGCTGCTCATGTAGACAGTTTCATCTCCCTGTCACTGTCTTAGACACACAAGTACACAAACATGATCACACACACACATGCACTATAGTCCTTGTACCTGTCACAACCGTATCTACTGTCCTGTGGTTCCTCCACCACCATAATACTTTAGTGCCTTTATGGCATGTATTTAGGCCCTGGTGATCTAGTTTATCCCCCACCCTCTAATCCCCATTATGATGTTGACGCTAGTATTGCTCTTTAGAGAATCATCCCTGGTGTCTAGTATATCGCCCCACCCTCTGATCCCCCTTATATTGTTAGTGCTGATATGGTATCACTTCCTTGGTGTCTATTGATTTTCCCCCCAGTCATGATTCCTATAGTAATGTTCTTGCCATTATGGCATTTTAAAGTGTATTCTCTGGTGTCCAGTGGTTTCCTCCACCTCCAATTGGTTAAGTAATGCTATTGCCATTATAGCACTTTAAAATGTGTTCCGTGGTGTCCAGTGGTTCTGCCTACCCTCCGATCCTGTAGTAACATTTTTGCCATTATGACACTTTAAAATGTATTATTTGGTGTTCAGTGACCCCCCCCCCCCAGTCCCTGTACTGCAGTACTTTAGAATGTCTCCAGTAGTTCCCCCTCTCCCAGTCCCCATTATGCTGTTCTGTGCCTTAGGGCATTTTATGATGATTTCCCTTTTGATCTTGTGTATCTCTCCACCCCCAGTCCCCATAGTAACACTGTTGCTGGTATGTCATTTTGAGGAGTATTCTTTGGTCTGTAGTGTAGCCCCTCATCCCTGGCCCCAGTTGTAATGATGGTGTCAGTATGACACTTTGAGGAGTACTCCTTGGTATCTAGTGTATCCCCTAATCCCCGGTCCCAGTTGTAACAATGGTGTCAGTACAGCACTTTGTGGAGTATTCCCTGGTGTCTAGTATATCCCACCACCACTGTTCCCATAGTAACACTGGTGCCAGTACAGCACTGTAGAGTGTATATCCTCCTCAATACCAGTAGTATTATTGATACTGGTATGACACTTTAAACGTTAATCCCTGGGGTATAGTGGTTCTGCACCACCACATTCATGTTAGATAGTTGAACATAGCCTTTTTGCTGTTTTTGATACCACAATGTGGTGGGAATATGCTGATCTACATGGCCAAGTCCTTTCTGGAGGTGATTTTGAAGAGAGAGCACATGACTAATTAGAATATGCCTCTTGCCATGGAGTGCTTCATTAACATTCAGCACAGCTGCGGGGCCAACCTTTCATGGTGCTGCATTTCTTCATATTGGAGGACTGTGCAGCGCCATGTAGGGACACTTGCTGAATAGCAAAAAGGTATCACAACATGTTCATGGCTATGTAAACAGTGACTTCAAATGCTATGCAACTTGAATGATATTTTGCTTTGTAGATTTTTATTCTGTATAAATAACACAACAATAATAGTTTACCAGATAAATATACCAGTGTTCCATGTTGGCAGCATAAAGTACCCATAGCAAAGAAGATTTTTTTTCTTAACTTGCTATCAGATAAAATGGGATGAATAGCGAGAAGCAAATGCTGCTCTAACACTGATAGAAGACCAGATAATTAAAATATATACAATGGCAGCTGCATACAGTGCTGACATCAGTGATAATTTGATGTTTTTGAATAATCCTAGGATTGTAGGTTCATAGGATCATAGGAGGTTACTAGGCTAATGACCCTATGGCCCTTTCAAGCCAAGCCAAGTTTTACCCTTATTTCCATGATCAGCACCTATCGCCCCTGTCCAAGAGGGACACAGGTGGAACCCCCAGGGTGAATTTACGGTTACTTATCCAATCATACAGATTACGTTTTAAGAGGGCCAATGAAGAGCTCTGCTTGACAAGAAGTGTGAGTCTGTTTCAAAGGTGTGGTAACCTCTGGGAGACAAATCTGTCCGTCCAGCAGGTTCTGTTAATGTCACATACCAGGTTAAGGCCTTTAGAGCAGTAACCCATGTACCATTTGACTTATGGATATGCAGCATTTCCAGTAAAGCAGGGTCAAAGATTGCCTTATATGCAAGGCAGAGATTGCCTCTGAGTAGTCTGTATGAAACAGAATAAAATGACATTGATTTCAGACGATCCTCATAGTACAAATGCTGAAGACCTTGAATTTTCCTTGTGAGGAACCTTTGTGGTCTCTCTAATTGCTACAGATGTTTGGAAAGGTACATACCAAAAGGAGCATTGTACTCAATTATTGGCCTAATGAGGGAAGAGTACAGAGAGGTTATAACTTCTTTTTTTCTGGAAGCAATACCCTTACTTCTGAGATGAGCAATGTAGAATGCCCTTCTTACCACAGTGGAGATATGGTGATCAAAGTTAAGGTTGCTGTCAACCTGTTTGCCCAGGTCTGTCATCACTGAGTGGATACTTAGGGTGTTGTTATTTATGTGGTAGTTAGCAGGAACATCGCTCTTACCAAAAGGGATGATAGCACATTTTTTTGCATTGAGTTTAAGGCTGTGACTTTGGCACCAATCATTTGTTTGTGTAAGACCCTCTTGTAGGATGTTGACATAATTTGGAGATTCTATGGCCGCTCCCAGTTTGCAGTCATCAGCAAACTTTGTCAGTCACAGGCCTTTACTTTTACCTTGTACTTCGGAGAAATAGATTCCAAACAGTAGAGGTGCCAGGACTGATCCCTGTGGAACACCATTGGTTACAGGTCTGCTGTTGGAGGTGGATTCCCCAATTTTGACTATGTGGATTCTATCAGTGAACCAGTTAGTGACGCATCTAATGATATAATGGCTGATACCTAGCTGGGTGAGTTTGTCAATGATGCCTGAGTGGGGGATAGTGCCAAAAGCCTTGGCTTAGCCAAGGTAGGCTGTATGCACAGATTTCCCCTCATCAAGGGCCTTGGTGACTGTCTCGAAGAAGTCAGTGAGGTTTAACAGGCATGATCCCCCTTTGACAAATCCAAATTGAGTAGGGTCAAGTGTTTGGAGATGACCTATATCTTTGTTGATAAGCTCCTTGATGATACACTACATGGCCTTGCAGATAAAGCTAGTCAGGCTAATAGGTCTATAGTTCCTGCGATCAGTGGATGCACCACCTTTATGCATGGGGATAATGGTGGCCTTTTTCCTTTCAGCTGGAACAAAGCCAGTGCTTAGACTATGATTGAAAAAGAGTACCCAATGGTGTTGCTAATTATTGTTTGAGCCCATGTAGAATGCATCGTGAAATGTTATCAGGTCCCATAGGTGCTGTGACTTTGACCTTAGAAAAGGCATTCACGACCTGCTCTTCAGAGATACAAGATAGAGGACAGGTGGTAAGGATGTCATGGGATACATGTGGTGGGGACAGGGAGTGAAGTTTTCACAGAACCTGTCAGCTAAAAGGTTAGCAATGTCCACAGGTCAGTATATATGGTATCAATAACTACCAATTTGGCACAAATCTGGACCTTTCCTTTTAGGTTATGGATGTAACTAAAGAATGCCTTATGGTTGTCCTTAGTTGGGGAAGCTAATTTGAATTAGTAGTTAGCTTTGGAGGACTTCACAAGAAGTATTATTAACTTATTTAAGCTGGGGAGGGAGTGTTTCCAGTCTATGGCTCCCTTCCTCTTACTCAGCAATTTCTTCCTCTTATTGTAAAGCCTGTTAATGGCAGTTGTCCACCAGGCAGGTTTGCTCTTCCTTGAGGAGCTTGTTTTGGTCCTATCAGGTACAGCTGAGTCAATGCAGTTATACAGGTGTTTGTACAAAGCATTTGTGCAGAACGCGGCATAGTTGCCAGGTACATCTGAGGGGGGAGGTGCAGTGAAGTTATTTCTATCATCCCATAAGAGGTTATAATCTGTTTTGGAGAAGTTTTTTAGTTTAGTTGCTACTGGAGGGGGTCAAGTGTGATAGTTATTTGGAATGAGACTGATTTGCGGTGAGATATCACCAGGACAGACCTCAAAGTGGGGGTGCTACAGTGGTCGCCACATATTGGTAAGCACCAGATCCAGGATGCTAGCACCCTTTGTGGGGGGTGTAACCAGGTGGTCCAGGGCACTGGAGTTAATGAAGTTGAGGAACCTTTATGCAAGTGAGTATGTGCATGAGTAACTTACCCAGTCAGTGGATGGGTAGTTAAAGTCGTCCAAAACCATGGTGTTCGGATGTATCTTGATAGAGTCAAGTAGAGCCAAATAGGCAGAGTGAATGTCCTGATTCATGGAGGGGGTCCTGTAGCTGGCAATGACTTGAATAGGTGTCGTATCAACAGTTAATTGCACCAAAGGTTTTGCCAGGGAATCATGCTTTCTAACCAATCTGGAGGTGTATTTATCTTTAATGAATAATGATACACCACCTCCTTTAGTTTTCATGTCTTCAGTTTGTGGTCTGAACATTTGGAAGGAGGTGTAGCCCGATATGGCTGTGGTGCCATCCACAGCCTTGAACCAGGTCTCTGTGACTGCACAAATGTCTATGTCTTCCAAGGTAAGGACTCCTTCCAGTGAGTGCAGTTTCATGTTAAGACTCCTAGTGTTTAGCAGCATAACCTTGAGGTTATTTTTAGATGAAGTTTTTACATCTGGAATTTTGTCCTTGAGACACTGCCTAAAAAGGCACTATGGGGGAGGCAAGATCCTTGGCCAGTAGCTGAAATCCTAGGGATGACAGATGAAGACCATCTCTGACAAAGCATTGAGGCCTGTTAATCTTGTCATCCCAGGCTGACAGATACTGTATCCCCTTAGAATGACACCACAAACTAAACCAATTATTAAAGTCAGTCATTTTCTGTTTGTATTGAGGCATCACCCTAGGTGAAGATAAAATGCTGCTTAGGGCTAGGGACATACCAGCCTGAAAGACATAGTCCAAGATCATAGTCTGTCTCTGTTCATATTGTCCAGAGAGGTACACCTCAAGTCGTTCACACCAACATGGACAATGATGGTGTCATAACAGTACCTGTTGTTGAGAGACTTGAGTGCATGTGTGATATGGAGGATCCTGACACCTGACAGACAGCTGACCATGACCTTCTCCTTATCCAGCCTGGTGAGAGGGAAGTGTGTGTGTCTCACGATAGAATCACCTATAACTAATATGTTTGGTGTTTAGCCTTAAAGACTTGACAGGTGAGACACTGGTGTGTGAGCTATAGTGTATTATGTTCTGCAGGGGAGGTATTATGTGTAGTGGGTGTGTGTTTGTGTGTAGGAGGTCTTTGGTGTTTAGGTATGTTTCTGGTGAGGGCCTCCGCATATGTAGGTATGTATGATGTAGGTTTGGGTGGAGTATGAGGTGAGGTGTGCATGCTGACAACCCGGTCATTGTCATATGTACTGACTGGTGTGTGAGAGAGCATGGATTCAACGTTCTTAATATAGTTGCATCTCTCACGTGTTGAGTTTGTGTGGACTAGGAGTAAAAGGTTGTCTGTGAAAACGAGGCAGTTACTACACATATTTTTCTGGGAGTGTAATGAGTTGGCAGACTTTAAAGATTCCCAGCAGACTACTCTATCAGAGATACTGGGTGAGTAAATTGGTGTATCTAGAGAAGTGATTTTTCTGAGCTATGATACAGAATCGGAATTACCTAGACATAGTAAGCCTTGCCGAGTCTAATTATGGTGACTGCCAAAAAAACAATTATTAGAAAATAGAAATTAAAGTCTAAACCAACTGTACTAGAAGTAGTAATATAGTAACAGACATAAAACAACTGGAATTGGTATCTTTAGAAAAGGGTAGGAGCAAATTACATAAAAAATGGTAATTGTGAGAACAATATATAAATGGGAGGAATGAGGTGTAAAAGAAGGTAGGATTTAAATGAGCTATGTGATGTTTGACTGACAATGATTGGGTAGGTTATAAATGATTTATAATGTCTGCAACTAAAATTATGTCAAAATGGTTTGTGATGTATAATGCCTGCGACTAAGATTATGTTAATATGGTTTGTTTTCATTTTTATAAATGTATGATTGGCTATGTCATTAGTGATAATTTAATAAAGATGTTTGTTGTATAAAAAAAATAAAAGAACAAAAGAAGACAAGAGGAGTTGATGATGTCCATCCAAGAGATGAATTGCATGTGAGAAGACATGCGACAGTTGGGAATGACTTTTGAAGAAGGTAGGATAGTGGCTATAAATTGAGATAGGTTGTGACAGTTGATGTGACACCCATAGCCGGCCATAGGCATAGGCCAACTAGGCTGCTGCCTAGGACGCCGCTCTAGCAGGGGCACTTTTCCAGTATTTATTTGGTGTAGGTAGACCAGGATGGGGGCACAGGGTGGTGTGGGGGAGCGCCATGGAGCTGTTTTGCCTAGGGCAACAGTTGACCTAAGGCCGCTCCTGGTGACACCCCAACTACACGTAAATGTAGAAAAAGGGAGTTGATAATCATGATAATAGATATGAGATAATCAATGACTGAGAACAGTTTAAGCTGGGATGCAGTTTTCACTGAGCAGTTTTTGTTTTTCAAACATCTTTATTAAGTTTACACATATGACAAAGGCAATCTTACATTTATATAAATGAAAAACATAGAAAATAATACCACTTTAGCTGCAAACAGTTTACATCACAGACACCATTGAAACAACTGTAGTTGTAACACTATACATCACTTATAAACCATCCAGTCATTGTCAGTTTAGCATTATATAGCTCATTCAAATCCTGCCTCTTAAACCTCGTTCCGGCTCTGCATATATTCTTCCCACGATTCCCATTTTTTCCTATGTAGTTTGCTCCTTCCCTTTTCTAACAATCCCAGTTCCAGTTGTTTTATCTCTGTTACTATATTCACTACTTCTAGTAAAGTTGGTCTAGACTTTGATTTCCATTTTCTAGTAATTGCTTTTTTGGCAGCCACCATAATTAGACTCAGCAAGGCTTTACTATGTCTAGGCAATTCCGATTCTGTAGCATAACTCAAAAAATCATCTCCCTAGTCAGTCTAGTCTGCCCACCCAGCATCTCCAACAGATGCTGGGAGTCCTAAAAGTCTGTCAGCTCATCACACCTCCAGAAAATATGATGTTAAGTTGTCAATCTCGCCTTCATTCTTGCTGGATGGGTTCGGAGCCGAACCTCGGCTCCGACTCGGCCTATTACTAAAGCTGGAGAGCTATTTTTACCGGCTCAAGGCTATCCTATGTCCCATAATGCTAGGCATCATATACCCAGATCTCGTTTGCCGCTTCAGCTACGAGGTTGCATTCTTTTGCCGGCTCCAGGTTGTATTAATCTTTTTCTTGTATTTAGTCAGTTTTTTGGTTCTAACCTTAGCGATAGTTATTCCTAGTTCCTACCCTATAGATCCCTGTTTAGAATCCCCTCTTAGGTAGTTTTTTCTTCAGTTTTCCCCTCACTGAATAGTTAGGCCTTTGGCTAAACTTGTTCTATTACAGTTTCTGTAGCAGTAAATCCCTTTGGATTTTTTCTGTAGATTTTTTCTTCTATGTGTGTGCCTAGAGTTAAACTGTGTTAAAAAGTGTTGGGTTTTTGTTTTTCTTGGTCTGTAACAAGCTCCTTGTGTGTGTGTGTGTGTGTGTGTGTGTGTGTGTGTGTGTGTGTGTGTGTGTGTGTGTGTGTGTGTGTGTGTGTGTTGGCTGATTGTGACTAGACTGCTTAGAATTGTCTTTTTCTGCCCGTCATCCTTGTTTCAGGATGTCTAAAGACACCAAGGTCTCGGGCTTCAAGAAGTGTGACTCGTGCTGTCAGAAGATGCCTCTGACAGACGGTCACACTTCTTGTGTAAATTGCTTGGGCCCTCTGCATCTGCAGGACTCTTGTTCTGTCTGCCATGCGTTCAGTCCAAGAGTCCTGCAGGAAGCCTGAAGGTTCCCCGGGCTAAGCCTTCGTCGGGTAAACCTTCCAAGCCCGCCAAACCGTCGGCTCCATGTTCGGTGCTACTACTACTACCTCTGCATCGGTTCCAGCCGGAACCGATGATTCGAGGCCTCAGTCAGCTCAGACTCTGCTGTCGGAGCCGTCTTTGAGCAGAAAGCGTTCCAGGTCTCCTTCCCTGGAATCTGTCCATTCGGCTCCGAAGTCTCCCTTGTTATCGGAGCGCAGTCACAGGTACCATTCCTCTTGGTCTTCCAGGCTGTCGGATCATGACCTCGAGAGGGTGGTTAGCAGAATACTTAAGTCACAGGCACTGGCCCAAATGTTTCATAGCCCTCCTCATCAGGCAGTGGCTATCACTACTCCCTCTTCGATTCCTCCTCCGACTCTTCCTTTGAGTTCGGAGCCGGAGATCGTAGGGGTCGGGACCGTTGGAACGTCGGAGCCGATACCACACCTTTCGGCTCCCTCGTCGGCTCTGATCTCTTCCTTGGTTCCATCCTTCGAGGGATCTGGGCGCCGGGACTCCCTCGTCGGTTCCGAGGGGGCGAGTGGCATCGGACCCTTGTCCGACCCCGTTCTCCCTCTCGGAGCCTCGGCGCAGGTGAGTTCGGCCCTGACATCGGCCTCGGAGCCATCCCTCTCGGTGCCGGGAGGAGTCCTTGTCTCTTCGGAGCGGGGACCCCATTCCCTGCCTGATAGGGGCGCCTTTGAGGTCATGAGGAGTGTGCTGGCCCCTGTGCCTGCTCCATGGTCGGCTCCTTCGGCTCCTCCCTCTATGGTGCCTGCATCAGTCTCTATCCGCCCTTCCGATCCCGAGCGTGGAGAACCGACGCTACAGGTAGCCCCATTGGGTGTATCCTCCTCTTCCCCTTGAAAGAGAAAATGCAAGAGGAAGCATATAGATTCCCCTGAGTCAGTCACGTTTGACACCGACTTGGATGAGTCAGAAGGGTCCCCAAGGTCCCCCTCTGAGGAGGTCTCCTTTTCTGACATCCTGGAGATTCTTAAGCAGAAGGGAAACTGGTCTGCCCTTAACCCTTCCGAGGACGAGTCGGTGTACCTGGATGCGTTCGGTTCTCGCCCTTCCACCTCCTGGGTGTCTCCGCCCTTCGACCCACTCATGGATGTGGTGGCTCGAAAGATGTGGACGGCTCCGGATACTATGGAACCAACTCCCCGGAGGCCTACAAAATTTATTACAGCCCCTTCTGACAAGCAGTTTCTAACTAAGGGCATCCCTGTTGATGCCATGGTGGTGGCGGCGGCCACTAAAAAGGAGTTGGCTGACCCTTCAGTACCTGTCCATCCTCCTAATAAGGAATCTAGGACTATGGACAGATATGGCAAGCGGATGTTTTCTTCAGCGACCTTTGCTATGCGGTCGCTGAATTATTTGTGCCATTTCACCCATCTCCAGAGAGACCTTCTCAAAGAACTGGGTGATACCTTACAGGACACATCAGCTGCGGGTCTCTGGAAAAGATCAACTCCCAGCTGGGGACCCTGAACTCTATTGTCAGCTCCTCCATGCGGCTCATTTCCTATGCAGCCGATGGAGTGAGTAGGGCTGCAGGCATGGGCGTTGCTCTAAGGAGACACGCCTGGATGCGGCTTTGCAATTTTGCTGACCCCTTCAAGGCGTCCTTCACTAACACCTCCTTTGATGGTTCTGCCTTGTTTGGACCTCAAGTGAAGGATACATTGACCAGGTGCGAGCAGGAAGGCAAGACTCTCTCTGCTGTGGGAGCCCCTTTTTTCTACCCCTTCTAGACCATACCCTAAGGGTCAGAAGAGTGGGAAAATGTGGTTCAGCAAACCTCAGGGAGTACTGCCTGATGCATGTGGTGAGCTTCCCTCCAGAGGCAGAGGAGAGAACAATAATAGATGCCGCCCGAGGGGCAGGGGGGGGGGGTCCGTAGAATCAGGGTAGCAGAGAACCCTTTTCTGACGAACCCTTCCAGCACCCCTGAGGAGCTGCCCGACTGTCCACCTTCGGAGGCAGTCGGGGGAAGACTATCACTGTACCCAGAAGCCTGGCATTCCCTCACGCAAGACAAATGGGTACGGTCGATCATATCCGAGGGTTACAAAATTCCCTTTATTCACACCCCACAACAGCCAAAAGGGCCCCTTCCAGATGTTCCACCCGGTCTGAGGGATCAAGCAGCACTAGAAATTTCAAAGCTGCTAGAAAAAAAAGCCATCCAGCCAGTCCCAGCAGACCAGCAAGGATCCGGAGTCTACTCCAAGTTCTTTTTGGTACCAAAAAAGACAGGGGATTGGAGACCTATTTTGGATCTCAGCAGGCTGAACAAGTCTCTTCAAAGAACAAAATTCCAGATGGTCACGCTCCAGTCCATTCTACCCTTTCTGGGTCAGGACAATTAGATGTGCTCTATAGACCTTCAGGATGTGTACTATCATATCAAAATGAACAGGCGCTCCAGGAGGTTTCTCCGCTTCCGGCTGAGAGACGGTCACTACCAATTCAGAGCCCTGCCCTTTGGCCTCACCACAGCCCCCAGGGTGTTTACCAAATGCATGGCAGTGGTTGCGGCTCACCTGAGACAACAAGGATTCCAGGTGTTTCCATACTTAGACGACTGGCTCCTTACTGCCACCACCAAGCGTCAGCTACTCCATTCCAGACATTATACCCTCCAAATTTGCAACGAGCTAGGTATCTCTATAAACTCAGAAAAGTCTGCCTTGTCGCCTTGTCAATCTATTACCTTCATAGGCGCCATTTTAAACACTGTGGAACTGTCAGCAAAACTGCCTGTACAAAGGATTTCAGACATTCGCGATCATGTTCAAATCCTACTACAAGAGAGCAGAGTCCAGGCCAGATTCGTACTAAAAACCCTAGGTCTCATGGCAGCAGCCATCACATTGCTCCCCCTAGCTCGCTTTCACATGCGGATCCTGCAATGGATGCTGTTTTCCCAGTGGTCCTTTCAACAGCTTCCAATGTCACACAGCATTCTAATCATTCAGTCATGCAAAAGGCACCTTTCGTGGTGAATGGTCTCCCCTCAGGTTCTTCAGGGCAGACCTTTTGTCCTTCCTCCTCCTGTTGCTACTGTGACAACGGATGCCTCCCTGATCGGCTGGGGGGGGGGGGGCATTTTCAGGGCAGGACAGTCCAGGGCACATGACAACCTTTCGAAGGCCACCTGCACATAAATGTCTTGGAAATGAGAGCGGTACTTTTAGCGTTGCAGGCCCTTCAAGACTCTCTACCCTCCGGGACTAATGCAATTCAGACAGACAATATGTCTGTAGTGTGGTACATCAACAAGCAAGGTGGAACCAGGTCCTACCCCCTATGTCGGGAAGCACTCAGACTTTGGCAGTGGGCGATCTCTTCTCAACGGTTTCTGGTAGCAACGCATATCCCCGGGAAGTCCAACGTCATAGCGGACAGGCTGAGCAGAGCCATTCTCATGCCCCACGAGTGGTCTCTCAACCAGCTAGTAGTGGAAAAAATTTTCAGAAGGTGGGGTCAGCCTTGCTGCGATCTTTTTGCAACCCCTCAAAACAGCAAGTGCTGAGACTTCTTCACCCTCTTCCCTCTCTCAGGTCTTCCCCCCAGAGATGCTGTAGTCCACGATTGGCCCCGGGGTCTTCTGTATGCTTTTCCCCCCTGTCCCTTAATTATTCAGTTAATCCAGAAAGCAACTGCTTTAAGATCCAGAATGATCCTTGTTGCCCCTTACTGGCCTCGACAAATTTGGTTTCCGTTCCTGCAACGTCATCTACTAGATCAGCCCTGGCATCTGGACCCAGCGCCAAATCTTCTGACACATCAGTCGGGCGGGCTGCATCAATCTCTTCAATCTCTCAACCTCACAGCTTGGTTGCTCCACTTCCAACCCTAGCCAGGCTTCCCTCAATCTCTCATTCAGTTTGTGACATCATCCTCGCTTTGCACAAGTCTACTACCAGAAAGACTTATGCTAGCAAATGTAAGCATTTCTCTGTTTGGGCAGGGGAGAAACAAGTTGACCCTTTTACAGCTCCTGTCCATACAGTTTTAGAGTTTTTGGCAGAACTTTTTTCAAATGGGTTCTTCTTCAGCCACCATCAGAGTTCAGCTGGCAGCTATTGCAAATTTTCATGTTGGATTGTCAGAGACCAGCATTATGTCACACAAACTTTGTAAAGCCTTTCTAAAAGGAACCCTCTTACTTAGGCCCCCGGTAAAAGATCCTCCCCCACCATGGGACCAAAATTTGGTGCTGTCGTCTTTAATTCTCCCTCCCTTTGAGCCTGTGGCTTCCTGTTCGTTAAAGTTGCTCTCTTGGAAAACTCTGTTCTTAGTAGCCATCACTTCAGCGAGAAGGGTATCGGAACATGTTAAGTTGTCAATCTCGCCTTCATTCTTGCTGGATGGGTTCGGAGCCGATCCTCGGCTCTGACTCGGCCACTTACTAAAGCTCGAGAGCTTATTTTACCGGCTCGAGGCAACCCTTTATCCCATGATGCTAGGCAATAACTCCCCAGATCTCGTTTGCCGCTTTGGCTTGCGAGGTGCGTTTTTTTACCGGCTCCTGGTAAGTCTTAGATACAGAGTGTTCAGTCACCCTTTTTGAGTAAATTTTTTCTACCTAGTTATTTCTTTCAATAGTTAAGTAACTACCCTTAACTTTATTACTTTTTATACCTTCCCTTTTTTATCCCTTATATCCCTCCCCCTCCACTTTTAGGTTAGGCCTTAAGCTTGCCCCTTTCCTGTTTTTTCTTAGGGATCCTGTGGAGTGTTTGGGTGTGTCAGTATCCCTATTAACATTTTATTGTTAATTTAAAATTTTTTGAGAGTGTGTGTGTGCGTGTGTTTTCTGTTACTTTTGTGTAACCCTCGACACTGTTATGTCGAAGGAACCTAAAGAAGCTAAGGTCTCAGGCTTTAAGAAGTGTGACTCGTGCTGTCAGAAACTGTCTCTGACAGACGGTCACACTTCTTGTGTTTACTGCCTGGGACCCCTGCACCTGCAGGACTCTTGTTCGGTATGTCATGCATTCAGTCCAAGAGTCCTGCAGGAGGGCAGGAATAAACTGATACTTAGGGGCTTGTTAAAGCCCGAGGGCTCCCCGACTAAGTCTGTGTCGGGGAGGCCCTCGAAACCTGCAAAACCGTCGGCTCCAAGTACTAAACCTTCGGCTGCTGGCTCCTTGTCTGTGCCTAGATCGGCTCCGGCTGGAGCCGATCCCTTTGAGTCACAAGTTCCGGTCTCGGCACCACTCGGTGCCGATACCTCTGAGCCCATGCTTGCTCTGTCGGCTCCGGCTGGAGCCGACGTGTCTTCGGCTCCGTTGGCTACTTCTAAGAAGAGGTCAAGATCCCCTTCTTTGGAGTCCATCCATTCGGCTCCGAGGTTTCCCCTGCTCTCGGAGCGGAGCCATCGGAGCCGATCTTCTCGGTCGTCCAGGCTTTCAGATCACGACCTTGAGAGAGTGGTAAGTAGACTGTTAAAGTCTCAGGCATTGGCCCAGGTAATCTCTAGCCCGTCTCATCAGATGGTGGCTATTTCGACTACACCTATTTTTCCTCCTTCGACTCTCCCTCAGAGTTCGGAGCCGGAGCTCCTCGGAGCCGTGATCATTGTGGCGTCGGAGCCGATACCTCCCACTTCGGCTCCATCGTCTTCTGCTCCGATCTTTGATACCTTCATTGGAGGGATCCGGGCGCCTGATCTCTCTCGTCGGCTCCGAGGGGGCGAGTGGCATCGGACCATTGTCCGACCCCGTTCTCCCTCTTGGAGCGTCGGCGCTGGTGAGCTCGGCCCCGACATCGGCCTCGGAGCCTTCCTTATCGGTGCGGCCTGGGGTTCCTAACTCTTCGGAGCGGGGGCCCTCTGGCCTTTCTGATAAGGGAGCCTTCGAGGTGATGAGGAGCGTACTAGCCCCAGTGCTTAGTCAATGGTCAGCTTCATCAGCTCCTCCCACTACAGTGCCTGCTGATGTCTCTTCTCACTCTCTTGCTCCCGGACCCAGAGATACAATGCCTCAGGTTTCCCCACTGGGAATTTCTTCCTCTTCCGAGGCTTCTCCTGACCTGTCAGCGGAGCCTCCGCGTAAGAGGACATGTAAGAGGAAGCATGTGGACTCCCCTGAGTCTATTACATCTGACACCAACTTGGATGAGTCGGAGGGATCCCCAAAGTCCCCCTCTGAGGATGTTTCTTTCTCAGACATCCTGGAAATCCTGAAGCAGAGGGGGAACTGGTCTTCCCTTAATCCTTTTGAGGACGAGTCAGTGTACCTGGAGGCGTTCGGTTCTCGACCCTCCACCTCCTGGGTGTCTCCGCCTTTCGACCCCCTTATGGAAGTAGTGGCTCGGAAGGCGTGGTCGGCCCCGGATTTGGTGGAACCCACCCCTTGGAGGCCATCTAAATTCATTACAGCACCAGTCGACAAGCAATTCCTGACAAAAGGTGTACCGGCGGATGCCATGGTGGTGGCTGCAGCCACCAAGAAGGAACTAGCTGATCCTTCAGTACCTGTCCATCCTCCTAATAAGGATTCTAGGACCATGGATAGGTACGGTAAGCGGATGTTTTCTTCAGCGACCTTTGCCATGCGGTCGCTGAATTACCTGTGTCACTTCACCCGCCTTCAGAGAGATATTCTCAAAGAGTTGGGAGAAGTCTTACAGGATCCATCAGCTGCTGGGTCCCAGGATAAAATAAACTCACAGCTTGGAACCCTGAACTCGATTGTTAACTCCTCCATGCGTCTGATTTCATATGCAGCCGATGGAGCGAGTAGGGCCGCAGGCACAGCAGTGGCCTTAAGGCGTCACGCCTGGATGCGGCTGTGTAATTTTGCGGACCCTTTCAAGGCATCCTTCACAAATTCCCCTTTTGATGGTTCGGCTTTGTTCGGACCTCAAGTGAAAGACACCTTGACCAGATGCGAGCAAGATGGCAAGACTCTTTTTGCCGTAGGAGTCCGTTTCTCCACCCCTTCAAGATTATACCCTAAGGGTCAGAAGGGTGGGAAAATGTGGTTCCGCAAATCTCAAGGAGTCACATCTGACGCAAGAGGTCAGTTTACCCCCAGAGGCAGAGGGGGTAACAACAACTAGACGCCGCCCTAGGGGCAGAGGGGGTCCGCAAAACCAGGGTAGCAGGGAGCCTCTCTCTGACAAACGCTTCCAGCATCCATGAGATGTTGCCCGATTGTCCACCTTCGGAGGCAGTCGGGGGAAGATTGTCGCTGTACCCAGTAGCCTGGCTTTCCCTTACTCAAGACAAATGGGTACAGTCGATCATATCCGAGGGTTACAAAATTCCCTTTATCCAAACCCCAATTCAACAAAAGTGAACCCTTCCAGACGTTCCACCCGGTCTAAGGGAACTAGCAGTATCAGAAATATCAAAACTGCTAGCAAAAAGAGCCATCCAGCCAGTCCCAGTAGACCAACTAGGATCCGGAATCTACTCAAGGTTCTTTTTAGTACCGAAAAAGACAGGGGACTGGAGACCAATATTAGATCTCAGCAAACTGAACAAGTTTGTAAAGAGAACAAGATTCCGGATGGTCATGCTACAGTCCATTCTGCCCTTTCTGGGCAAGGACAATTGGATGTGCTCCGTGGACCTTCAGGATGCGTACTATCACATCAAAATTCACAGGCGCTCCAGAAGGTTTCTCCGCTTTCGGCTGGGGGCCAGTCACTACCAATTCAGTGCCCTGCCCTTTGGTCTCACTACAGCCCCCAGAGTGTTCACCAAATGTATGGCAGCGGTTACGGCTCACCTGAGACGGCAAGGATTCCAGGTGTTTCCATATCTAGACGACTGGCTCCTCACTGCCACCACCAGGCAGCATCTTCTCCAAGCCACAGCTTACACCATTCACATTTGCAAAGGGCTAGGAATCTCTATAAATTTCGAAAAGTCTGCCTTGTCGCCTTGTCAGTCTATTACCTTTATAGGCGCCAACTTGAACACCGTACAACTTTCAGCAAAGTTAACAGTTCAAAGAGTCTTAGATATTCAAAACCATGTCCAGGTTCTTCTTCAGAGCGACAAAATTCAGGCCAGGTATGTCCTGAAAGTACTGGGTCTTATGGCGGCCTCCATAACACTTCTTCCCCTTGCACGTTTTCACATGCGTCTTCTACACTGGATGCTGTTCACCCAATGGTCTTTTCAGCAACTCCCCATGCACCACAAGATCATGATAACTCAAACTTGCAAAAGTCATCTGTCCTGGTGGATATTGTCCCCTCAAGTCCATCAGGGCAGACCTTTTGTTCGTCCTCCCCCAGTCGCCACGGTGACATCGGACGCCTCCCTGATCGCGTGGGGGGGGGGCATTTTCAGGGCAGGATGGTCCATGGCACTTGGCAACCTTTTGAGCGCCACCTGCACATAAATGTCCTAGAGATGAGAGCAGTGCTTTTAACGTTGCAAGCCCTCCACGACTCTCTTCCCCTAGGAACTATTGCAATTCAAATGGACAGTATGTCCGTAGTGTGGTACATCAACAAGCAAGGTGGAACCAAGTCCTATCCCCTGTGTCCTGAGGCACTCAGGCTTTGGCAATGGGCTATCTCCTCTCAGCGGTTTCTGATAGCAACGCATATCCCCGGGAAGTCCAACTTCATAGCGGACAGGTTGAGCAGAGCCATACTCATGCCACACGAGTGGTCTCTCAAACAATCGGTAGCGGAAGAGATTTTTCAGAAGTGGGGTCTTCCTTGCTGCGATCTTTTTGCTACATCCCAAAACAGCAAATGCCCCGACTTCTTCACCCTCTTCCCCCTTCCAGGCCATCCCCTCAGAGACGCTCTAGTCCAAGATTGGCCTCGGGGACTTCTCTATGCCTTTCCACCTTTTCCTCTAATTCCACAAGTAATTCAGAAAGCAATCGCCTTGAGAGCCAAGTTGATTCTCATTGCCCCTTATTGGCCTCGACAGATATGGTTTCCGTTCCTACATCATTATCTTTTGGTGCAGCCTTGGCATCTGGACCCAGCTCCAGATCTGTTGACCCATCAGTCGGGGCAGCTGCACCAATCCCTACATTCTCTCAACCTCACTGCTTGGTTGCTCCACTTCCGTCCTTAGCCAGGCTTCCTATGATTTCTAATCCCATCCGGGATATCATAGTAGCTTCCCTTAAATCTTCCACCAGAAAGATTTACACTAGTAAATGGAAACATTTCTCCTTCTGGGCAAAGGCAAGGAATATAGATCATTTTACTGCTCCAATTCATTCGGTCTTAGACTTCCTAGCCAAAATTTTTCATTCAGGGTCTTCTGCCTCTACAGTAAAGGTTCAGTTGGCAGCCATATCGAATTTTCATACAGGCTTATCGGACCACAATATCATGTCCAATAAGCTTTGCAAAGCCTTCCTTAAAGGTGTATATTTACTTAGGCCTCCGATCAAAGATCCTCCACCTCAGTGGGATCTTAATTTTGTCTTAACATCCTTAATTCTCCCCCCCTTTGAACCTGCGGTCTCCTGTTCATTGAAATTTCTTTCATGGAAGACACTTTTCCTAGTCGCCATTACTTCTGCTAGGAGAGTATCAGAGCTTCACGCCCTCTGTATTCGTCCTCCCTACTTAATCTTCCACAAAGACAGAGTTTCTCTAAGGACTAATCCATCCTTCTTACCCAAGGTGGCTTCGCAGACAAATTTGAATCAATCAATTGATCTCCCAGTTTTTTTCCCAAACTATACTAATAGAGCGGAGCAAAAGCCACATTATCTAGATGTTCACCGCCAGCTCCGGTACTATCTGGATAGAACTAAACAAATAAGGAAATCTGATCAACTGTTTTTATCGTATGCAGAAAATAAGAAAGGCCTTCCTGTTTTCAAGGTAACCCTATCTAGATGGCTGTCTTCTGTGATTACATCTATTTATCAACTCAGAGGCAGGGAATTATCTTCTAAGCCAAAAGCCCATTCAACTAGAGCACTAGCTACATCTACAGCTTTTGAAGCTAGACTACCAATAGACACTATCTGTGTGGCAGCCACATGGGCCTCTCCTCATACCTTTGTTTCGCATTACAAATTGGACATGGCCTCCAGGGACAGAGCAACATTTGGTTCCACCATTCTTAAGAGTCTGTTCCAATAAGCCACCCAGGATGAAAGTGCTAGGGACGCGGTCCCATCCAGCAAGAATGAAGGCGAGATTGACAACTTAACATTGAGAAGTTATGTACCTACCATAACGTTCCATGTTAGTTGTCTTCTCTCGCCTCCTTTCTTACATCCCACCCACCATCCCCCTAGCCTGGACAGACCGAGAAGATCTTCCCTTCTTTGAAGGGTCCTTTTATTCCTTTGTTCACTATCTAGGTGTCCTAGTATATATATATATATAGTGTAAATAATTATCTTTGGAGGTTTTTATTCCTCTTCCTCCTCCTTCCAGTTGGAGGATTTTGTTTATTGGCCTATGCTAGGTTTTTCAGCTTCCAAACGAGATCTGGGGAGTTATTGCCTAGCATCATGGGATATAGGGTTGCCTCGAGCCGGTAAAATAAGCTCTCGAGCTTTAGTAAGTGGCCGAGATGGAGACGAGGATCGGCTCTGAACCCATCCAGCAAGAAAGAAGGCGAGAGAAGAGAACTAACATGGAACGTTACGGTAGGTACATAACTTCTCATTCAAGCCCTTTGTGTTCGCCCTCCTTACCTTGTTTTTCACACAGATAGAGTGTCACTTAGGACTAATCCGTCCTTTTTACCCAAAGTACTCTATGAAAAAAACCTGAATCAGACCATCGATCTTCCTGTCTTCTTCCCACTTTATACCAATAGATCTGAACGGAAGTTACATTGTCTGGACGTTCACCATCAATTACACTTCTACCTGGATAGAACCAAGCAGACGAGGAAATCAGAACAGCTCTTCCTGTCTTACGCCGAAGGGAAGCAAGGCCTGCCAGTTTCCAAAGTAACCTTGTCCAGGTGGTTGACCTCTGTTATCATGTTGATTTACCAATTGAGGCATAAAGAGCTCCCTATTAAGCCCAGAGCTCATTCAGCCAGAGCATTAGCTTCTTCAGTAGCCTTTCAGGCAAGATTGCCAATGGATTCCATTTGTGCAGCGGCCACATGGGTCTCTCCTCATACCTTCATTTCTCATTACAAGCTGGACATGACCTCTAGAAGTCGGGCTGATTTTGGTTCCACTGTACTCAAGAGTCTGTTCCATTGAGCCACCCAGGACTAAGGTGCTAGGGACGCTGTCCCATCCAGTAAGAATGAAGGCGAGATTGACAGCTTAACATTGAGAAGTTATGTACTTACCATAACGTTCCATGTTAGTTGTCTTCTTCTCGCATTCTTTCTTGCGTCCCACCCTCCATCCCCCTAGCCTGGCAAGACCGAGAGTATCTTCTGAGATGTGTTATCACGAGAGTTATCTCCTTAGCTACCTCTCTTCCTTTTCTTGGTAACTCTTATAAGAGTTTTATATATGTATATATATATATATATATATATATATATAGATATATATATATATATATATATATATATATATATATATATACAAGAGCTTAGATATATAGAGGTATATATATATATATATATATATATATATATATATATATATATATATATATTCTGTCATGGTGGGGACATGTATGTCCATAGTGTTAGCTATCAAACGAGATCTGGGTATATGACACCTAGCATTATGGGACATAGGATAGCCTCGAGCCGGTAAAAATAGCTAGGCCGAGTCGGAGCCGAGGTTTGGCTCTGAACCCATCCAGCAAGAAAGAAGGCGAGAAAAAGACAACTAACATGGAACGTTATGGTAAGTACATAACTTCTCATTCCCAGCCACCTCTTTCTTGTCCCTCAAACCTCCAACATTTGCTATCCACTTGAGGAAAAATTCTTTGGAGTCTACTTAGGGTACAAAAATACTTATGTAAACACTTCCAGGCAAAGATCCTAAATCTTCTAGACTTTGTTGCATATTTGGGAGATATACATATATACCCCCCCCCCATTGTCTCTTTGTGAATTGCTTATCCAGTCTCTCTTCCTAATCCTTTCTAAGTCCCTCTAATTGATTCTTATAATTATCATGCAATATTTTATATGCCTTACTAATCATTATTTTTTCAACAGCAGCTTCTGTTCTAGATTCTATTAAAAACTCTGCCAGTGCTGGTCTTTCATTTAGGAGCCCCCTATTTCTTTCTCTTTGCCTTCCCTATCAAGGATTGATATCAGAGTATAGGCAATCTCTAACCTGCAGTCCAAATAAATTCTTGGCCTCTTCTCATTCTATTAGCCTCTTCCTGCCTGTTATCTGTATCCTTGACCACAGTCAACCCTATCGGCAAAATTTATTTTCTCTATTCTCATGCTGGTTTGGTTCTTAGACTACTCCCTGCTATTTTACAAATATAATACTCTGTATGATTGTGGTTGTTCTCCTTAAGAGTCTGCATCCAAAATCCCAATCTCCCCTTATTTCTTGAGCTTCCTCCCTGTGTCAGCATCATTCCTTTCCACTTTGAATTATAGTTTACTGCCTGTGCTATGTATTAAGAACCTTAACTGTGTTGCTCTAAGATACCCCCTCAAATTAGGTAATCCTAGTCCACCTTGTTCTATTGGTAGAATCAGTTTATCTCAAATGACCCCAGTTTTCACTGAGTAGTTTAGTCTTAGTAATGATTCTGGAAAAGTTAAGGTTACAGCATTCAAAAGGAATATTTATATATTTAGAGGTGTACAGTATGATAGAATAGTGATGATTACTGATGAAAATGTGGAAAGCCAGTAACATTTCATTCTGGTTGATAGGCTGATGTGACACCTTAGGAAATGATGAGGATAAGGATGATGAAAAATGTGGAAAGACATGCTTATTGTTTAATCATGTAGTTAAATCCAACTCTGTGTGACCTCATAGACTTTAGCATGCCAGGCTTATCTGTGAAAAAAAACTGCTTCTGTTTTTTTTTTTTTTTTTTTTTTTTTTTTTTTTTTTTTTACACAAAGTCAGATTCATTAGGTCAGTAATGCTGTCTATGCACATTAGCCTCTATTTCCTCCTTTTTCTTTTGCCGTTGATCTTTCCCAGACTCTTTGTCTTCCCTAGTGGACCTTGTCTTTGTATTTCAAAGCTAAATTATTTGAGTTGCAGTTTATTGGCAGGTATTCCAATGAACAGTCTGGATTTATTTCCCTGAGTTTTGACTGATAACAGACTTCTCATAATGTTTTTTCTATCACCGTAGTTTGGAAGCATTGATTTACCAGCACACAGGCTTACTTCTATGTTCACTTTCACAACCATATTTTATTTCTGGGAAGATATAGCTTTGTCTAATCTTTGGCTATATCGACCTTTATTGACAACATTGTGTCTTTACTTTAAAATTTTCCTTAACTTCCCTTCCAAAAAGCAAGTGTCTTTTAACTTCACAGCTGCAGAATTTAAAGAAAAAACACCTTTATTATATTATCACTTTTTGAGCCTCGGAAAATAAAGTCTGTTACTGCCTCCAATTTTTTTTCCCATCTGTTTGCAAATAATTTATAGAGCTATATTACATAGTTTTATTTTTTTAATATTGGGCATCAATTCAGCTTTTACACTTTTTACTTTTACCTTCATGAACAGGCTCTTCCACTCTTCCTCACTTTTGACCATCTGACTGGCATCTTCTGCACAATTAGGTTGATAATATTTTACCCCAGAGCCCTAGCTAAGTCACTTGGTGCTCTGGACAGCCCCTTGACTGGCACCCCCTCAATAAGGTGTTGAGAAAAAAAAGTCTTCTAAACTGTAAGAAAGAGCTTATGCAATCTCATTGAGTCATTTGCCAATGCACACACAGGCACTAAACACATTCATTTAAGTAGCATGATATATCAGCCGCAGCTGCTTAAATAAATTTATTTGCTTGCTCTGTCGGCTCCGGCTGGAGCCGACGTGTCTTCGGCTCCGTTGGCTACTTCTAAGAAGAGGTTAAGATCCCCTTCTTTGGAGTCCATCCATTCGGCTCCGAGGTCTCCCCTGCTCTCGGAGCGGAGCCATCGGAGCCGATCTTCTCGGTCGTCCAGGCTTTCAGATCACGACCTAAGAGAGTGGTAAGTAGACTGTTAAAGTCTCAGGCATTGGCCCAGATGATCTCTAGCCCGTCTCATCAGACGGTGGCTGTTTCGACTACACCTATTTTTCCTCCTTCGACTCTCCCTCAGAGTTCGGAGCCGGAGCTCATCGGAGCCGTGACCGTTGTGGCGTCGGAGCCGATACCTCCCCCTTCGGCTCCTTCGTCTTCTGCTCCGATCTCCTCTTTGATACCTTCATTGGAGGGATCCGGGCGCCTGATCTCTCTCGTCGGCTCCGAGGGGGCGAGTGGCATCGGACCATTGTCCGACCCCGTTCTCCCTCTTGGAGCGTCGGCGCTGGTGAACACCCGACATCGGCCTCGGAGCCTTCCCTATCGGTGTGGGGGCCCTCTGGCCTTTCTGATAGGGGAGCCTTCGAGGTGATGAGGAGCGTACTAGCCCCAGGACTTAGTCAACGGTCAGCTCCATCAGCTCCTCCCACTACAGTGCCTGCTGATGTCTCTTCTCACTCTCTTGCTCCCAGGCCCAGAGATCCAACGCCTCAGGTTTCCCCACTGGGAATTTCTTCCTCTTCCGAGGCTTCTCCTGACCTGTCAGCGGAGCCTCCGCGTAAGATGACATGTAAGAGGAAGCATGTGGACTCCCTTGAGTCTATTACATCTGACACCAACTTGGATGAGTCGGAGGGATCCCCAAAGTCCCCCTCTGAGGATGTTTCTTTCTCAGACATCCTGGAAATCCTGAAGCAGAGGGGGAACTGGTCTTCCCTTAATCCTTCTGAGGACGAGTCGGTGTACCTGGAGGCGTTCGGATCTCGACCCTCCACCTCCTGGGTGTCTCCGCCTTTCGACCCCCTTATGGAAGTAGTGGCTCGGAAGGCGTGGTCGGCCCCGGATTCGGTGGAACCCACCCCTCGGAGGCCATCTAAATTCATTACAGCACCAGTCGACAAGCAATTCCTGACAAAAGGTGTACCGGCGGATGCCATGGTGGTGGCTGCAGCCACCAAGAAGGAACTAGCTGATCCTTCAGTACCTGTCCATCCTCCTAATAAGGATTCTAGGACCATGGATAGGTACGGTAAGTGGATGTTTTCTTCAGCGACCTTTGCCATGCAGTCGCTGAATTACCTGTGTCACTTCACCCGCCTTCAGAGAGATATTCTCAAAGAGTTGGGAGAAGTCTTACAGGATCCATCAGCTGCTGGGTCCCAGGATAAAATAAACTCACAGCTTGGAACCCTGAACTCGATTGTTAACTCCTCCATGCGTCTGATTTCATATGCAGCCGATGGAGCGAGTAGGGCCGCAGGCACAGGAGTGGCCTTAAGGCGTCACGCCTGGATGCGGCTGTGTAATTTTGCGGACCCTTTCAAGGCATCCTTCACAAATTCCCCTTTTGATGGTTCGGCTTTGTTCGGACCTCAAGTGAAAGACACCTTGACCAGATGCGAGCAAGATGGCAAGACTCTGCCGTAGGAGTCCGTTTCTCCACCCCATCATGACCATACCCTAAGGGTCAGAAGGGTAGGAAAATGTGGTTCCGCAAATCTCAAGGAGTCACGTCTGACGCAAGAGGTCAGTTTACCCCCAGAGGCAGAGGGGGTAACAACAACAGACGCTGCCCTAGGGGCAGAGGGGGTCCGCAAAACCAGGGTAGCAGGGAGCCTCTCTCTGACAAACCCTTCCAGCATCCCTGAGATGTTGCCCGATTGTCCACCTTCGGAGGCAGTCGGGGGAAGATTGTCGCTGTACCCAATAGCCTGGCTTTCCCTTACTCAAGACAAATGGGTACAGTCGATCATATCCAAGGGTTACAAAATTCCCTTTATCCAAACCCCAATTCAACAAAAGGGAACCCTTCCAGACGTTCCACCCGGTCTAAGGGAACTAGCAGTATCAGAAATATCAAAACTGCTAGCAAAAAGAGCCATCCAGCCAGTCCCAGCAGACCAACTAGGATCCAGAATCTACTCAAGGTTCTTTTTAGTACCGAAAAGACAGGGGACTGGAGACCAATATTAGATCTCAGCAAACTGAACAAGTTTGTAAAGAGAACAAGATTCCGGATGGTCATGCTACAGTCCATTTTGCCCTTTCTGGGCAAGGACAATTGGATGTGCTACATGGACCTTCAGGATGCGTACTATCACATCAAAATTCACAGGCGCTCCAGAAGGTTTCTCCGCTTTCGGCTGGGGGCCAGTCACTACCAATTCAGAGCCCTGCCCTTTGGTCTCACTACAGCCCCCAGAGTGTTCACCAAATGTATGGCAGCGGTTACGGCTCACCTGAGACGGCAAGGATTCCAGGTGTTTCCATATCTAGACGACTGGCTCCTCACTGCCACCACCAGGCGGCAACTTCTCCAAGCCACAGCTTACACCATTCACATTTGCAAAGGGCTAGGAATCTCTATAAATTTCAAAAAGTCTGCCTTGTCGCCTTGTCAGTCAATTACCTTTATAGGCGCCAACTTGAACACCGTACAACTTTCAGCAAAGTTAACAGATCAAAGAGTCTTAGATATTCAAAACCATGTCCAGGTTCTTCTTCAGAGCGACAAAATTCAGGCCAGGTATGTCCTGAAAGTACTGGGTCTTATGGCGGCCTCCATAACACTTCTTCCCCTTGCACGTTTTCACATGCGTCTTCTACAGTGGATGCTGTTCACCCAATGGTCTTTTCAGCAACTCCCCATGCACCACAAGATCATGATAACTGTCCTGGTGGATATTGTCCCCTCAAGTCCATCAGGGCAGACCTTTTGTTCCTCCTCCCCCGGTCGCCACGGTGACATCGGACGCCTCCCTGATCGGGTGTGGGGGGGCATTTTCAGGGCAGGATGGTCCATGGCACTTGGCAACCTTTTGAGCGCCACCTGCACATAAATGTCCTAGAGATGAGAGCAGTGCTTTTAACGTTGCAAGCCCTCCACGACTCTCTTCCCCTAGGAACTATTGCAATTCAAATGGACAATATGTCCGTAGTGTGGTACATCAACAAGCAAGGCGGAACCAAGTCCTATCCCCTGTGTCGAGAGGCACTCAGGCTTTGGCAATGGGCTATCTCCTCTCAGCGGTTTCTGATAGCAACGCATATCCCCGGGAAGTCCAACTTCATAGCGGACAGGTTGAGCAGAGCCATACTCATGCCGCACGAGTGGTCTCTCAAACAATCGGTAGCGGAAGAGATTTTTCAGAAGTGGGGTCTTCCTTGCTGCGATCTTTTTGCTACATCCCAAAACAGCAAATGCCCCGACTTCTTCACCCTCTTCCCCCTTCCAGGCCATCCCCTCAGAGACGCTCTAGTCCAAGATTGGCCTCGGGGACTTCTCTATGCCTTTCCACCTTTTCCTCTAATTCCACAAGTAATTCAGAAAGCAATCGCCTTGAGAGCCAAGTTGATTCTCATTGCCCCTTATTGGCCTCGACAGATATGGTTTCCGTTCCTACATCATTATCTTTTGGTGCAGCCTTGGCATCTGGACCCAGCTCCAGATCTGTTGACCCATCAGTCGGGGCAGCTGCACCAATCCCTACATTCTCTCAACCTCACTGCTTGGTTGCTCCACTTCCGTCCTTAGCCAGGCTTCCTATGATTTCTAATCCCATCCAGGATATCATAGTAGCTTCCCTTAAATCTTCCACCAGAAAGATTTACACTAGTAAATGGAAACGTTTCTCCTTCTGGGCAAAGGCAAGGAATATAGATCCTTTTACTGCTCCAATTCATTCGGTCTTAGACTTCCTAGCTGAAATTTTTCATTCAGGGTCTTCTGCCTCTACAGTAAAGGTTCAGTTGGCAGCCATATCGAATTTTCATACAGGCTTATCGGACCACAATATCATGTCCAATAAGCTTTGCAAAGCCTTCCTTAAAGGTGTATATTTACTTAGGCCTCCGATCAAAGATCCTCCACCTCAGTGGGATCTTAATTTAGTCTTAACATCCTTAATTCTTCCCCCCTTTGAACCTGCGGTCTCCTGTTCATTGAAATTTCTTTCATGGAAGACACTTTTCCTAGTCGCCATTACTTCTGCTAGGAGAGTATCAGAGCTTCACGCCCTCTGTATTCGTCCTCCCTACTTAATCTTCCACAAAGACAGAGTTTCTCTAAGGACTAATCCATCCTTCTTACCCAAGGTGGCTTCAAGAGACAAATTTGAATCAATCAATTGATCTCCCAGTTTTTTTCCCAAACTATACTAATAGAGCGGAGCAAAAGCCACATTATCTAGATGTTCACCGCCAGCTCCGGTACTATCTGGATAGAACTAAACAAATAAGGAAATCTGATCAACTGTTTTTATCGTATGCAGAAAATAAGAAAGGCCTTCCTGTTTCCAAGGTAACCCTATCTAGATGGCTGTCTTCTGTGATTACATCTATTTATCAACTCAGAGGCAGGGAATTATCTTCTAAGCCAAAAGCCCATTCAACTAGAGCACTAGCTACATCTACAGCTTTTCAAGCTAGACTACCAATAGACACTATCTGTGCGGCAGCCACATGGGCCTCTCCTCATACCTTTGTTTCGCATTACAAATTGGACATGGCCTCCAGGGACAGAGCAACATTTGGTTCCACCATTCTTAAGAGTCTGTTCCAATAAGCCACCCAGGATGAAGGTGCTAGGGACGCGGTCCCATCCAGCAAGAATGAAGGCGAGATTGACAACTTAACATTGAGAAGTTATGTACCTACCATAACGTTCCATGTTAGTTGTCTTCTCTCGCCTCCTTTCTTGCATCCCACCCACCATCCCCCTAGCCTGGACAGACCGAGAAGATCTTCCCTTCTTTGAAGGGTCATTTCATTCCTTTGTTCACTATCTAGGTGTCCTAGTATATATATATATATATATATATAGTGTAAATAATTATCTTTGGAGGTTTTTATTCCTCTTCCTCCTCCTTCCAGTTGGAGGATTTTGTTTATTGGCCTATGCTAGGTTTTTCAGCTTCCAAACGAGATCTGGGGAGTTATTGCCTAGCATCATGGGATATAGGGTTGCCTCGAGCCGGTAAAATAAGCTCTCGAGCTTTAGTAAGTGGCCGAGACGGAGCCGAGGATCGGCTCTGAACCCATCCAGCAAGAAAGAAGGCGAGAGAAGAGAACTAACATGGAACGTTACAGTAGGTACATAACTTCTCATTCAAGCCCTTTGTGTTCGCCCTCCTTACCTTGTTTTTCACAAAGATAGAGTGTCACTTAGGACTAATCCGTCCTTTTTACCCAAAGTACTCTATGAAAAAAACCTGAATCAGACCATCGATCTTCCTGTCTTCTTCCCACTTTATACCAATAGATCTGAACGGAAGTTACATTGTCTGGACGTTCACCATCAATTACATTTCTACCTGGATAGAACCAAGCAGACGAGGAAATCAGAACAGCTCTTCCTGTCTTACGCCGATGGGAAGCAAGGCCTGCCAGTTTCCAAAGTAACCTTGTCCAGGTGGTTGACCTCTGTTATCATGTTGATTTACCAATTGAGGCATAAAGAGCTCCCTATTAAGCCCAGAGCTCATTCAACCAGAGCATTAGCTTCTTCAGTAGCCTTTCAGGCAAGATTGCCAATGGATTCCATTTGTGCAGTGGCCACATGGGCCTCTCCTCATACCTTCATTTCTCATTACAAGCTGGACATGACCTCTAGAAGTCGGGCTGATTTTGGTTCCACTGTATTCAAGAGTCTGTTCCATTGAGCCACCCAGGACTAAGGTGCTAGGGACGCTGTCCCATCCAGTAAGAATGAAGGCAAGATTGACAGCTTAACATTGAGAAGTTATGTACTTACCATAACGTTCCATGTTAGTTATCTTCTTCTCGCCTTCTTTCTTGCGTCCCACCCTCCATCCCCCTACCCTGGCAAGACCGAGAGTATCTTCTGAGATGTGTTATCACGAGAGTTATCTCCTTAGCTACCTCTCTTCCTTTTCTTGGTAACTCTTATAAGAGTTTTATATATATATATAGATATATATATATATATATATATATACACACAAGAGCTTAGATATATAGAGGTATATAGATATATATATATATATATATATATATATATATATATATATATATATATATATATATATATATATATTCTGTCACTGTGGGGACATGTATGTCCATAGTGTTAGCTATCAAATGAGATCTGGGTATATGACGCCTAGCATTATGGGACATAGGATAGCCTCGAGCCGTAAAATAGCTCGAGCTTTAGTAATAGGCCGAGTCGGAGCCGAGGTTCGGCTCTGAACCCATCCAGCAAGAAAGAAGGCGAGAAAAAGACAGCTAACATGGAACGTTATGGTAAGTACATAACTTCTCATTCCCAGCCACCTCTTTCTTGTCCCTCAAACCTCCAACATTTGCTATCCACCTGAGGAAAAATTCTTTGGAGTCTACTTAGGGTACAAAAATACTTATGTAAACACTTCCAGGCAAAGATCCTAAATCTTCTAGACTTTGTTGCGTATTTGGGAGATATACATATATACCACCATTGTCTCTTTGTGAATTGCTTATCCAGTCTCTCTTCCTAATCCTTTCTAAGTCCCTCTAATTGATTCTTATAATTATCATGCAATATTTTATATGCCTTACTAATCATTTCTTTTTCAACAGCAGCTTCTGTTCTAGATTCTATTAAAAACTCTGCCAGTGCTGGTCTTTCATTTAGGAGCCCCCTATTTCTTTCTCTTTGCCTTCCCTATCAAGGATTGATATCAGAGTATAGGCAATCTCTAACCTGCAGTCCAAATAAATTCTTGGCCTCTTCTCATTCTATTAGCCTCTTCCTGCCTGTTATCTGTATCCTTGACCACAGTCAACACTATCGGCAAAATTTCTTTTCTCCATTCTCATGCTGGTTTGGTTCTTAGACTACTCCCTGCTATTTTACAAATATAATACTCTGTATGATTGTGGTTGTTCTCCTTAAGAGTCTGCATCCAAAATCCCAATCTCCCCTTATTTCTTGAGCTTCCTCCCTGTGTCAGCATCATTCCTTTCCACTTTGAATTATAGTTTACTGCCTGTGCTATGTATTAAGAACCTTAACTGTGTTGCTCTAAGATACCCCCTCAAATTAGGTAATCCTAGTCCACCTTGTTCTATTGGTAGAATCAGTTTATCTCAAATGACCCCAGTTTTCACTGAGTAGTTTAGTCTTAGTAATGATTCTGGAAAAGTTAAGGTTACAGCATTCAAAAGGAATATTTATATATTTAGAGGTGTACAGTATGATAGAATAGTGATGATTACTGATGAAAATGTGGAAAGCCAGTAACATTTCATTCTGGTTGATAGGCTGATGTGACACCTTAGGAAATGATAAGGATGATGAAAAATTTTTTTTTTACACAAAGTCAGATTCATTAGGTCAGTAATGCTGTCTATGCACATTAGCCTCCATTTCCTCCTTTTTCTTTTGCCTTTGATCTTTCCCAGACACTTTGTCTTCCCTAGTGAACCTTGTCTTTGTATTTCAAAGCTAAATTATTTGAGTTGCAGTTTATTGGCAGGTATTCCAATGAACAGTCTGGATTTATTTCCCTGAGTTTTGACTGATAACAGACATCTCGTAATGTTTTTTCTATCACCGTAGTTTGGAAGCATTGATTTACCAGCACACAGGCTTACTTCTATGTTCACTTTCACAACCATATTTTATTTCTGGGAAGATATAGCTTTGTCTAATCTTTGGCTATATCGACCTTTATTGACAACATTGTGTCTTTACTTTTAAATTTTCCTTAACTTCCCTTCCAAAAAGCAAGTGTCTTTTAACTTCACAGCTGCAGGATTTAAAAAAAAAACACCTTTATTATATTATCACTTTTTGAGCCTCGGAAAATAAAGTCTGTTACTGCCTCCAATTTGTTTTCCCATCTGTTTGCAAATAATTTATAGAGCTATATTACATAGTTTTATTTTTTTAATATTGGGCATCAATTCAGCTTTTACACTTTTTACTTTTACCTTCATGAACATGCTCTTCCACTCTTCCTCACTTTTGACCATCTGACTGGCATCTTCTGCACAATTAGGTTGATAATATTTTACCCCAGAGCCCTAGCTAAGTCACTTGGTGCTCTGGACAGCCCCTTGACTGGCACCCCCTCAATAAGGTGTTGAGAAAAAAAGTCTTCTAAACTGTAAGAAAGAGCTTATGCAATCTCATTGAGTCATTTGCCAATGCACACACAGGCACTAAACACATTCCTTTAAGTAGCATGATGTATCAGCCGCAGCTACTTAAATAAATCCCAACACTGCACTCACATCTAATTGGTAGCTCTTCAGCACAGAGATTTTATCTCCAAAAGCTTCCAGCTAGGGCAGCTGCCCTTTCCCCCCAGTCTACTTCCTGAATTGGTTCTCACAACAGTTTTGATTTTTATTCCAGTATCTGATTTATGTAATGATGCATTTCACTGATATATTAAGCATATAAACTGAGTATGTCTGGTGACAATATAGAGCCTTATCATACTCCTTTCCCATTCATGAACCAGTCACTTACCATATTTGTTTCTAAGTGTTTCTTCTTGTTCTGCTTACGGATTCCTCAGGAGGTAGATAAGGAAGATTAATTTCATTGAATGCAAATAACCTGAAACCAGTTCACAGAAACCACCTTCAGTGAACTTTAAAACAACTTTTTTTGTAGAGAGACAAGCCCCCCCCCCCCCCCAGAATTTTATATACCAATTCTGAGGTCACAGCAGTGGAGAAAAAAAGCAATCTCCACTTTTGTCAAAAAATGGTTTCTGCTGACTGGCTTTGGTTTCTTTGCATTCACTAAAATTGCTTTTGATGGATTGACATCCAGATAAGTTGTCCTGGTATCCCCATTTCTCTAACAACTTGCTACAGTTTGTTATGGTCCACACAGTCAAAGGCTGTACAGTAGTCAATAAAGCAGAAGTAAATGTTTTTTTCAGAAACACAGTTACTTTTTCCTTTAATCCAGTAGATATTGGCAGCTTGATCTGTGATTAGTCTGCCTCTTGTAAAACAAGTTTGTACACCTGACAGTTCTCAGTCCATATATTGCTGAAGTCTAGAGCATTACTTTACTAGTTTGCAAAATAAGTGCAATTGTGTGGTAATTTGAGCAGTCTTTCAAGTTGATATTTGACTTAATAAAGAAGTAAGGGAGGCAATCAGTGTTAAGCTGCGAGCCTACACTATATAAGAAAAATGTATTTCATTGCCTGCACCTCACCAAAACTCTCATACCATTCTAATGCAAATGGCTATTCATAAGGATGGATGACCATGGAAACTAAATGAGGATACCACATGAGACTGTTAGCACACTCCAGTGAAAAAGGCAGATCTTCTGCTGAGAGTTTAACATGATAAATAGTTAAAAAACATGAGAGGGTAGGTAGAGACAGGGAATGGTGCCGTGGCTGGGATTATGTAGAACAAAAGCCTTAGTGCAATGGGAGCATTTTGTGTAGGAATATAAGCTTGAGGCTAAAATGCATCTGGGGCAAAAGATCTAACCAAGAAATGGAAAGTGGAAGTTCAAGAGTAGTTTGTGTTGTTTGGGAGGGACCTCAGACAAACAGCACTCTTCAAGATGTGCGCTCATCATTAGATCACTGCTGCAGTAGCTTATAGATATATAGGATGTGTTCTGCCAAGGATCAGATGTCCAGCTAGTACATGAAAGGTTCTGTACACTTCCATGTACACCTGTCTGTTCAAGGAAGCTCAAGGCTACGGTGGTATAAAAACAGATATATGATTGCCAAAATTCTAAATTTTCTTGCCATTGAAGGCATCAGTCAAACTGTCTTCACTGCTTCTTTAGCAGTTCAGCAGTCAGCTTGTTCAATCGTTTGGCAGATAAGTACCCCTTTGGGGACTTTCCTTCCATTTTTGTAAGGAAGTTGTAATTTGTTGTTTATGTCTGGGAAAAAAGTATCTATGTGGAGGGTAAAATTCTTTATAAGTATCATCATACTGCTTGTTTGATTTGTTTAGGGGAGTTGCATAACATCCTCTCATATAGTATCTGCTTAGTCTACATACCAAAGACTATCAGAAGTCAGATCAGCTTCCTTAACATTTGTTTTCTAGAGCCAATGGCGTAAAGCCATGGGGAAAATGACTGTGGACTCTGGTGTCAGTACCTCATATGTCCACTTTCTGGCTCCTAAGAAAAATAAAATGGTTAGAGAGGTTTCGGAAGCAGATTCTGTTTCACACTTTCCCTCTTTTTCAATGGATGACTTCGCTGAGGTCTTATTGGAGTTCTCGGACCATCTGTCTCTCTCTCTCTCTTCTGACCATTCTGGTGCTACTCCTAGGCACACCACTAAGAGTCAGGAGTCTGGCATCTCCTCTACGGCAAGACATATGCCTGGCACCAAAAAGGGAGAACTACGCTTAGTGATGTCAGAAGGATCAGGCTGTATCCCTCAAGTGCTGGTGAGGAAAGAGATACTGGGCTGCTGTACTGAAGTCTGTATGTCTGATACGACTCAGAGTTCTTCTTTGGATACTCCAAAAAAGACAAGTTGGAAGACAAAACATGTCTCTCTTCTTTCAACCACATCTGCAAAAGAGTCTAAATAGAAATTATATTTCTTTGCTAAAGATCTTTTTAAGGCCTTTTATTATTTGTAATCTGCTTCTCCTTTTTCTCTTCTAGAAAGGAAAAGGTCTGCCTCTCCTTCAAATAGTGATTCCCAGTTTGACATTGAAGAGATTGGGCTGAACTATGCTTTCTAGGTTTATACTCCTGACTCCTTAGAGTCTAGAGAAAATATTTCTTCAGATTCTTCAATAGGAAAGATTTCATTTTCAGGCACCCTAGGTAGGATGAAAGACCTCTTCTAATAGGAAGAAAAAGAAGTATCTAGGACTCAGAGACGATATTGTGATCTTTTGCAGGTAGAGATCACAAAGCCTTTCACCATCCCTATTGTAAATGATGCCTGGAGGATGCCGTTAATGTTGCATATACTACACGAGACAGTCAGCCCCCTGTGCCCAAAAAAACTGATAGGCTTTACAAGGTACCACAGTCTCACAAAATCCTATTTTGCAACCCTGTGGCTGATCCATCTGTCATTTCCTTAGCCAAGGATTCTAGTTCTTAATGCCTTGCTTCTAGTAATTCTGTGCCTTCCGACAAGGATGGAAGGAATTTGGAAAGGTATAGGAAAAATATTTATACTTCCTCTACCCTGGCACTCAGGACAGTCAATTTTCAGGTCCACATAGCAAAACATCTCTTGGCATGTGTTGCTGACATCAACAAGGCAGTTGTTGAGTTACCCTCTTTGGACATTAAATTCTCACTACTCAGCATGATTTCTTCTGTTGCACAAGTCACTAAGCATTCTCTAAAGTGTTCATATAATGCAGTCTCCCAAACACTAAAATGTCTCAGCCGTAGATGGATGACTATGCTGGGGCCATTTCTGGTACTTTATACCATTCCTTTTTTTCCTTGGCTCCCACTGGTGTAGTCCCTACATTCGCCATGGACTGGGGGATTAGATGTCCTCTGCGGCTGTTGGAGTGCCCTTGGTCTTGGAAGAAGGAGCAGGAAATTCCTCTCTGGTTAGCCAGACCCAGATGCCTTTCTGTCAAAAATAGGTCTGCTTCTTTAGAAATTCCTGTCAAAAAGAAGCAAAAAGTTAAAACATTTATCTTCACTTATCTTAGTTACTTTGTTCAGTAGTGATTCACTGGGCTTAGATCAGGGCTTAGTTCAGGCTCTTGACCCTACCAATTCTGATGTGACTGGTAAGAGAAAAGGTAGTTCTTCCCTATCTGAGGATGTTCTTGGCATTAAATTGGAAATGATTGTGAGGGGACAATTTCTGTTTTCTGTTATCAGGTTCCTGATCCGACTCTGGAGAGAGTGCTTTTTCTGATTTTCTTTTTCTGAAACTATATCCAGAATAGATAATTTGTTTCAGTGGGAACATAATGATCTTCAGCTGTCATTAAAGAAATGTTATGACTTATTACATCTAGAATTTCCTGAACCTACTGTAGTTCCAGCATTTCAGCACACATTTATTACAGCCTGTAATTTGCCTGATAGCCAGTCTTCTACCCCTAAGAAAGTAGATAGATTGTATAAAGTTCTTCAGTCATATACGTTTTTATGTTCAAACTCCAGATCAAACCCAACAGTGATTTCCTTGGTAAGTCCTCCTGCTGCTAAACATCTGGTAAATGCTAATCCCCACATTTGAAGAAGATGGGAAAGCCTTTGAAGATTTGTGAAAAAAAAAAGTTTATTCTTCTGTATCACATATTTCTAGAATTCTTAATTATCAGATCCACATGTTAAAGTTTATGTATGCATGCTTCTTTTGAGAAGATAAGGAACATTATAGCTTCTTTTCCTTCTTCTGAGGGAAAATCATCTTTGTGTAATCTTACTGCTTTTATGTTTCAAGTGACTAAACACTCTGAAGTGTGCTTATGATTCAACTGATGCCACTTTTAGATCTGCTGCTACTGGAACTTGGTTGCGTACACAAAACCTTCTTCAGGATGTAAAAGATGAAAATTTGAATCGTCCTTTAAATAGAAAGATTGTATTTGTACAGTCTTACTGCAGATGTTCTTAAATGTGTGAGGAGAAAGGGGAAGTTAATTCAGGGAGTCACTCAGATTCCTTCTGTAAATTTGTCAAGGGTTTCACAAAAAGCAAAATAAGCAGACCCAGCAAGCTACTGCTAAGTAGTCTTTTAAAAGCCAGTGGTAAGGGGGCTGCAAAAAAGACCACCCCCCAGAAACAAGGACAATCTTACAAGTCTAAATGTGCCCCCCCCACCCCCCCACCCCACACACACACACACACACACACACACACACTTCCAGCTCTGGCAAGTGTTTAATTCTCCCTCAAATTCTGGCTGTCCATTTCTCTGTCTGGCAACAGACAGACTCAGACAAATGGGTCCTGATATTCATCAGAGATGTCAGTAGAAGTCTCCCCCTCTCCTTTTCAGGGGATTCCTCCTCATCTGCCCAATCAAGTGTGTTTTTCCCCTGCTGTGATTCAACATCTGCTTACTCAGGATGATAGAAGCTGTCCCTCTTTCTTGAATGGGGAAAGTTTTTATTTAAGAATGTTTCTGATACCAAAGAAAAAAGCTTCATGGATATAAGTCTTAGAACTTTCCTTTCTAAAACAGTTTGTGAAGGCTGCAAGTTCAAAACATTACTCTTCATGTCATTCTCCATTTGTTTTTTAGTGATCCTCAGTTTAAAGGATGCTTATCTTCACATCCCTAAAGCTCCAGATTTCAAAAGTTTCTTAAAATTTTCTGTGTCTAGATCACACTTTCAGTTCTGTGCATTACCCTTTGGGTTATCCACTATTCCAAGGGTGTTCACAATGGTCTATCTCCACTGATAACCTATTACAGATGACAAGCCATTCACACTTTTCCTAATTTAGACAACTTATTTATCTTTTCAGAGTTGCATTCAAAGTGTCAGGAATCTCTCACTTGGGTGAGAGATCTCATTTACAGACTGGAGTTTCAGGAGAAAATCCAAAAGTCATGCTTCACTCCTTCTCACAGGATTATTTTCCTAGGGTGTCTCCTAGATACCTCAGTTCAAAGAGCTTTTCTTCCACAGAACAAAGCAGATCTTATTTATAGCCATAAAACTTCTCAGTTAAACAGACTTTTAACCAAGGAATACAATGCTTCACTGGACCTAACTTTATTTCAGACTTCCTAAAAACAACTTAAGTTCTTTCAGCAGTATAGTGGGACTTCATCAGAACTGAGTTCAAGAATTAAAGCAACAATATGCTTCAAACTGTACATTTAATTGATTATAAGACATTACACAAAACTATCAGTAAAATGTATTTATTTATTTGTTTAACATTTGTTTACCAGGAAAGTCCGACTTGGAACAAAGTCAATTTTCAGTGGAGGCCCGGGGAGAAAAGCTCCAGACACATGTCTTTGTAATCTGGGAGGAAACCGGAGCATCCAGAGGAAACCGACACAAACGCAGGAAGGACATGCAGACTCCGCACAGAAGGCACCCCAGCCAAGAATATAACTGGAGAACCTCTTGCTGTGAAGCAACAATGCTACCGCTACACAACACTATAGTAGTAAATGTCAATATTACTTTGTATAAAATGTATTCACCACATAATTCAACATAAAAATTCTAAAATGGTCCTTTTTTTGTGGTAAAACAAACTCTGAGACCCTTACATTAAACTGATTTTAATTATTTCTGTAATTTAAATGATTTCAATTTCAAGACACTGCAAATAGATGAAGGGAATTTCTCAGGATAATAGGATTCATGGCATCCATGATTCTTGTGACTCTTCTGACTCCACGTCAGAAAAATTCAGTGGTACCTAAAATCTGTATGGTCTCATCATCAGTATCCCCTAACCTTCCAGATTCTTGTTTTAGGATTTATGAAAAGGGAACTTCTTTAGTGGAGAGACCAGTTTTATCTGATTCCATGCCTTCCATTTCCCTTCCAAACCCAGCACAGTCTGTAACTACAAACATCACAGACTTTACTTTGGGTTCATTGTCTTTGGGTGTAAAATTTCACTTTAGAACAAAAAAAAGACAGACCAAAAACGCATAAATGTCAAAGAGATGTTGGCACGTAATGAATGCTGTCAACTATCTTAATCATCTGTGGGTCCCAGGACCATTACAAGTGGTTATAGACAACACCACAATAATGAGATATATAAACAAAAAGGAAGGAATCAGATCTTACCCTCTGTGCAGATTAGCCTAGGATATAGCTTTTCAGCATAATCTCACACTACAGGCATATTACAGCCAGTCAGAGCAAAATGTTGTAGCAAGCAAGATGAACAGGACCAGGACAGACCCTAGAGGTTTTCCATAATTACTCCAGCTGTAGGGAACATCTCCGATAGATCTATTTGGCTCTATTTGCAACAATCAGCTAGCAAAATTCTACTCCAGGATTCCACACAAGAAGGCCTGAAAAACAGACGCATTCTCATTTCTACCCTGTTACCTTGGACATCAGTAGATACTGAAGATTCAGAAGAAGTCTCCAAATATCATTGTGGTGACTTCCTTTTGGTCTGGGCAACACTGGTTTTCTGTTCTTTTCAAAATTGCCTAGGGCAATTACCACAAGCTTCTTCACAGACTGGACTTACTCATACAAGACAGGAAGTATTTGATACATCCCACCATGAAACATCTTCAACTAACTGCCTGGATGATAGAGTTTTAATACCTTTTAGGCATCTATTTTCTGGAGATGTACAGCAGTTATTAAAGGAGGCAATTAATCCTGCTGCTAAGAAATCATATATTAGCAAATGGAAAAGATTTTCATGTTGGTGCCAAGACAAGCCAAGAACCAAGATGATTAGGCTAGTATTTATCTAGTTCCACAGTATTTGTGTGGGTTATCATCCTCTGTCCTTTCTTACTCCTCTGTCAAAAGTTCATTTGTTGGTCATTTCAACATGTCTACCCATGGATCCTCCTCTTTCAGTGTTTTCCCAAGTTAACATCATTTTGAAGGGGAAGGGGGTGTTATATACCAAGCTATCTAGAAAACAGGTGGCTCCCCACTGGGATCTTAACTTTGTTTTAAAAAAAATTAACTTTTGCTCCATTTGAAACAGCTCATCAGGCTGATTTGAGGTACTTAACATGGAAGACAGTGTTACTGATTGCTCTGACCTCTGAAGGAAGAGTATCTGAGTTGCAAGCTTTTATGGTGGGTCAACCATTTCCACAAATATATTGTTTCCTTAAGAGCTAATCCTTTGTTTATGCCTAAAGTGTTATCCAAGTATACTTTGATCCCAGCTATTCATCTCCCTGTCTTCCTTCCAGACCCCAAAAATGAGGGAGAAAGGATTTATCCATACTCTAGGTGTACATAGACAACTCGCATATTATCTGACTAAAACTTTCAGATACTCTAATCAGTTATTCAGTTACTATGAAAGGACGAAAAATGAACAACCTGTGTTAAATTATACTATCTCTAAATAGCAGCCTTATGCTATTACCAGTTGTTATAGTCACTACAATAAGGCAATTCTAGACAGGGTCAAGGCTCACTCTACCAGGATTTTTGTACAGGGTTGGATTATAGAAGTATTTTAGAAGCAGAAGCTTGATCCACTGTATATGCCTTTAGAAAGCCGTACAAACTATATTCTTTCTCTAGAGCAGGCTTTGCTAGGACCATTCTCCAGGAACTTCTCAACCCTTATTCTTCCTCCTCCCAGTTAGTGTAAGCTATGCTAGCCTACACATATAGTTAAGGCTACTGCAGCAGTAATCAAATGATGGACATAGTCCAGTTGTGTAAGTAAACTTACTATTGCATTAGATTTTCAAATTATCACTGCTGCATTAGCTGCGGTCTCCTTCCATGCCCCTTATTTGTGTATTTTTTTGTTGCTAGGGTAAGGACTTTTGTTTTTTACTTCCCTGGCATTGACTTCTTCCAGGGCTGTAGCATTCCTCTGCCAGTGGGCATGAAAGTTCTAAAGGGCTTGACACCCAAACTGTTCTTTTTCTTCATCTGTGCTTGAGCTGGTAATGGTTTGGGTGCTTGCAGGGTGCCCATAAGCTTTGGAAGTTGGCTGGCTGTTAAATCCTTAGCAGGCTATAACCCATATAGCTAAGGATACTGTAGCAATGATCATTCAAACACCTACTATTATGGTGGGTTTTCTTGCAGAACTGTACTTTTTCCTCTCTCATAAAAACAACCAAGTGCAATTACCACAAACTTCCCCACAGAATGGATCTACTCACACAAGACAAGGGATTTCTGATTCTCCCTAATCTGCAGAACCTTCATCTGACTGCTTGGATGATATAATTTTGATCCTACTAAGGCACCTTTTCTCTGATGATGTGAATCAAGTATTAAATGAGGTTAGGAAATAGTTGGTGCTACAAAAATAACCAGGACCCAAACAAAATAGAACACTGTCTGGTTTTCCACTATCTGTGTGACTTGCTCATTTCAGGCCTTTCTTGTGTTTCTATAAAAATTCATCTTTTGAACATTTCTGCATGTCTGCCTTTTGACACAGCCCCCACTTCTTCTTTATTCCAAGTAAATCAATTTCTGAAACAAGTTTTGCATGTCTGTCCACCAAAAAACAGGTGGCTGCTCCCTGGGATCTCAGCTATGTTTTGGAAAAACTAACTTTACCATCCTTCAAGCCAGCTCATCAGGCTGATTTGAAATTCATAATTTGAAAACATGTTTTACGTACTGCGTTGAATTTGGTTAGGCAGGTATCTGGGCTGAAGGCTTTGATGGTGAACTTCCTTATATTTCATAAAGACAGGGTAAACTTTTAGAACTAATTCTTTTATGCTAAATGTGGTCTCAGAATTTACTTTTTATCAATGCATTCATCTGCATGTGTTCTTTTCTAAACCTAAAAACAGAGGCGAGTGGATCTTGTATACCCTGGATGTCCACAGATCACTCAGATAGTACACTAACGGAAGAAAAGACTTTAGAGCTTCAGACCAGCTCTTCATTTTTTTTGATGAAAATCAGGCGCTGCTATAGCGTTGTCGCCTCACAGCAAAACGTTGTCCGTTCGATTCTCAGCTAAAGCGTCTTGTGTGGAGACATGCGTGAAGGGGCGTACCTTCGTTGAAGGTTGTGCGTCAGAGCTGGTAACTCGGCACGTAAAAATCTTCTACCAATCATTAGCGGACTGGAGTTCCGCTGTGGCGACCCCTAGCCGGGAAAAAGCCAAAAGACACAAACAAAAATCAAAAAAGGACAACCAGTGCCAAAATTTAAATGGTTGTCTCATTCCATTAATTTTTGTTACTCCTACCATGGCAAATCCTTAAGTTTACTCTGCCAGAGCTATGGCTACTTCTAAGGCATCTTGGAAAGAAGTGGACTCTAGACCTTTTTTTAGAGGCAGCTAAATGGTCCTCTGTATACACCTTCACCAAACATTACAAGATTGCCTCTTTTGCCAGGTACAGAACAGGATTTACTAGGTCAGTTCTCTAGGGACTCATGGACTCTGACCCTCAGTCCTCCTCCCTGTCTTATCTATGCATTGGCAATTGTCTCGTATAACTATATGCTACTGCAACATGATGAACATAGTACACTTTAAGTAAACAACGTAACAGTAGATATTTGAATAGATCATTGTTGCAGTATTTCAACTATCCATCCACACCCTTACCTTGTTTCTATTTTTCTTCCTTTCTGGAGATAATTTTTAGCCAGGGTGGGATTCCCTTTCCCTGTCCCTTTTTTCTAGCACATAAATATCCAATTTGTCATCCTGACTAGGTTGCTTCCATATCACAGCCTCCATTTTTAGAGAAGCAAATAATCTCTGAATTTGGCACCTGTAATTCTGTTTATATTTATACCTACACACCCTTGAGCTTCCTCTGAAGTATGGTGCATATGGAAAGAGATCAAAAGCTTTGGTATACTGGACAGATGTACAGTCCTTGCCAGGATATGTCCCATATTGCTATATGCTACTGCAAGAGTGATCTGTTTCAGCATTTACTATTATGGTACATTTACTTACACTTCTGTACTATGTGGAAGTGATAAAACTTGGGTGCTTAGCACAGAGGGGTACTCAGCTTGTCAATGCATGCTAGTATAGATTGTAAGAATACGCTCAACAAGGTATCAAGGTTGAAAGTACAAATATGCAAAATAAATAAGGTATAAAATAAAGCTTGCCTAAATGTAGAAATAGAGTTTAGCAATATGTGATTAGCATCCATACTAAAATGACTGTGGCTTGAATTGCAGTGGTAGTGCTGCGGTAGCTTTGTCGCCTCACAGTAAGATGTTGTCCTGTTCGATTCTCAGCTAAAGCGTCTTCTGTGTGGAGACATGCATGAATGGGTGTACCTTCATTGAAGGTTGTGTGTCAGGGCTGGCAACTCGGCACGTAAAAATCTACTGCCAATCATTAGCGGACCGGAGTTCCGCTGTGGCAACCCCTAACCGGGAAAAGCCGAAAGATACAACAACAACTAAAATGACTGTGGCTTGAAAAATAAGGAATTTGCTTAATGGACATGTTTTCTTACAGAATTAGTATGCATTTCACACTGTCAGCTTGAAAGCTGGCCTCTTACAGGCTTAGCAAAACTGTAAAAAACAAGATGTAAAGAATGGACAACAGGAAAACAATCTGGACATGTTTCTATCATATGACACTGTTAAGTAAAGAAGTTTGAAGGGATAAAGACAATACCAACATTATTTCTCCACAGGATGAAAACATATTTTTCAGAAAACAGATGTTTTCATACAAAAAACAAAATAGAATACTAAGGAGAAAAACAGGATGTAAAACCATTATAAAGAGACTATAGCAAATGAAATTGTTAGGAGAGGTATTTTGTGCAAAAAAAGTTATCATTTATGCTGAACGAGAAGTAAAACGTGGTACAGTGTAATTAAAGCTGCAACAGTAGTATGTGTGGTTTGTTATAAAAAGCTATTTATTAATTACCGCATCAATGTAATACTGCATCAGTGTATATAAGTGACAGGTGCTGCATCAGTGTATATTCTGCAAGTTTCTGTGGGCAACAGACTGTGATAACTAGACTTTGATTTCAGCAGACTCTAGTCAGCAAGACCTTAGTGTCTTAAGAACACTTCAGATCCATCACAGTAACAGCACCATGATTAGCACCTTGATACTTAATTTTTCAATGGCAAGCCTACCTGCATTCGAACACAGAGGGAGTGGTAAGCCCTGCAGAGGGTCACTTCAGTCAAATTGCAGTAACTAACATTTGTACATATGTGTAAATCCTAAACAGAAGTACTCCAGTTTATGCAGCTTGCAGTAGTATAGTTTCTCAGACGTCTGAATCCAGATTGAGCCTGCAGTGCAGGAAAGTCACAGTGCCATACAACCTCCAAGAAAGGTGGCTTCCTACTTTGCACATCAGTTCGCTGCCTGTTGTGTTTCACCAGCTTCTCAAGTGACTCCGAACATTTTGCAGCCATCTGCAGCAACAGCCTGATCACCTGTTTTCTTCCTAAGTGGTAAGACCTTTTTCTGTGTCACATTTTTAGTATGGATGCTATTAGACAGAATTCAAGCAGGTGTAAGCCAAGCTTTACTCTTAATGTAGCAGAACAACCAGATAACATATGGAGTAAATTGCAATGTTGGTATACACAGCACATTAGTAAATATAAAACCTTATTAGGGCAAGTTGATAGTAAGGCATTATGCAAATGGATTACAATGTTTGATTGGTATCTCAAAGAAAACCAGGTGGGGTATGACAAATGTTTATTGTGTAAATCATATGGAACTGCTTTGTGTTCAATATCATAAAAAAGTATTGCATGACATTATTCAAAGGTTAGACTGTACCGACAAAAAGTTTAATGGTAAAGAACCAGAAAAAGTTAATATGCTTACATTATATTCAGATGTTGGACAGTTATGTCCTGTCACCTCATGTAAAAGGTTTATTTCATTGTTACAACAGTCAAATCAGTTACCTCTAGTACATTTTGTTACAAAAGAATGTAGTAAACGTCTAAAAGACAGACACAATAAGTTCAGGAAGTTTGACAAGTTATACAAACATTTTTTTCAAAACTGCATAGGAGTTTTAAATTCAGCAGAACAGGTTACTGAAAAATGTCAGAAAGGCCATGCAACATTACAGGAAACTCTTAAACAGCAGTTACAGGATAAAGAAAATAAATTAGCTGAACTGACAGAGACTGAGTTCCTCCATAGAACAGCTGAGCTTAAGAAAAAAAAGTGCAGGAAACTACAGCTGATCTGTACAAAAGAGATATATTTTATAATATATTTGTGTTTTGAAAATGGTTAAGCATACATGGTAGGATCTGATGTATGACTTTCATTCAATTAAAGCAATATATTTATCAGTACTACAGTAAAGTAGAGCGTATGACTGCCATTCTCATAGCATAGTCAAAAGGTAAACAAAATGGTTCTGGTTCATAAAAATCAAATGAGAGTAGTTAACAATAAAAATCTGAAATCACAAGACTGACATGTATGTATTTTCTTTTCATATAAAGTACATCTGTTAAAATGCACAAGAGAAAAGGCAGATAACAGCAAATGTAAATCATGTAAATATAAACATGTGTTAGTTTAGCTAATATCTATTTTGTTTTTTACAGTTTTTATAATTGTATAGCAACACCACACCAAACAGTTAAAGTTCTGAATTTTAAAAAGAAATAAAATCATATATGGTATTAGTCAAGCAATCTTTGAAAAATGAATGGCAGGGCAGTTAAATAAATAAAAAAATAATGAAATCCAAGTTACAAAAATATGTAAGCAAATTGTAAAATAATGTTTATTTATGTAGTATAAATGCATAGTTATGCAAATCACAAATGCCTATTATAATTCTGAGTGTTTTATAACTGCATTTTACTATCAAATTGCAAGTGTATTAACAGATGATTAAAGGAAAATGCTAAAAGAGTTAACTATGGTCTATTGAGTCCAAAATGTGAGCTCAGACCTTCCCAGACTGGATAAATAGTTACAGGAAATATTGAGCAGATAAGGTAAAAAACAAGACTGATTGCCAGACAAGTGGCTTGAGGTTTTCTAACAGTATTGTTATTGAAACATAATTGTTAAATGTTCACATGTAACACTATTTGGTAATTGTAATAAAACGTCACATTTGTGCATACATGTCACTGATAATCAGGTAAATGTTAAAAGTAAAAAAAACTCATTTACATCAAGTATAGCCAGCAAATGGGCTATAGTATACATACAGATCAACCAAAGTGAAGCAGGTGTTGTAAAACAATACTGAAAACACAAACCAACACCAGGAAGAGGCAAAAACCAATAAATATCCAACAAGTTCCGAAAGAATACGATGAATTCCACAGGACTCGCAATGTCATAAAACACAGGTTTATTGTACATGATACATACAGATCAAATAAAGTATACAGTAGGGTACAAATAACTACTAGTAGTAGTAGACAGAGCAAATGCAATAGAAATAATATAGTCTGTCATTGAAAACAGCCAAATAATTATCAGATCAGACAAAGGTTTGTTAGTAACATAATAAAGCAAATGTATAACAAAAGTGTTGGGCTGGCATACATTCTATTCTCACAGTATGAAACAAATAAACAGTTCTGCAGTACTACAGGGGAGGAGTACTTTCTCAGTTTTACACTGACTGTGTGAGCAGTATTGCAAAAGGGTCTAAAATAAAGCTACAGGAAGAAATAATATCTCATTCATTCTTGACAATACTCTTTCAGGGTGGAGGATAAAACAGGTATTAGTGCATTAGAAATACTGGTAAACCAATTAAACCTGACAGGATAAGATATTTTACAAGTTGCTAATAGCTATTATGCTAATTATTATTATATTTTTTAATATGTTTTTGGCAAGACAATGTTGGTATACAAAAAGCATGAATGTAAAATAAATGGGTCCAGGGTACCTGCTAGATTGAAATGCATGAGTAGCAGACAGTCTGTGTAGATATATGTTGTATAAGACACATTTTAAAGTAACAAGTTCAAATGTAATTTGTCAAGTTGTGATTTTTATCACTAATTGTAATTTTATCACTGGTTTTTGGATCATCATTTTATCTGTACTAGTATTGGTTACCGCAGTTAGAGGAAAATTATATTAAAATATTGTTCCCCATTGGTCCTTTTTTCAATTATAAAGGAATTCCTAATACTATTCTAGCATGTCCAAAGGTCAGTTGTCAATCTCCTTTCCGGTCCAGCTGGTGAATCTGAGAATCTTGAGGCAATGTTACAACTGCCTCATGTACACAGACAACCCTCTCCTCCTCCCAACAAATTCCAACACATGTGAGAGATGCGACCATATAGCCATACTGGAGGCTAAGCTCTCTCAACTCAGTACTGGCAAAACCAGTCAGGAGGAGAAGGAAACCACACTCACTACAATTCCAGTCTCACATAGACCTACCACGACAGCAAACCAAACACATAAACACACAAAAACATACTCGGAGGCTCTAAATAGAAATCTGCCTAAGCAGCAGAGACGTCCAAAGCAGACACCCAAGCAACCACTACCCCAAAACAAAACACGTGCAAAACATAGCTCACAAAGCCAGTGTGCCGAACAGTCACAGCCCTTAAGGCTAAACAACACACCTGATACACTTGTAATAGGTGACTCTATCGTTAGGCACACTGACGTCCCGCTCACCAGGCTGAACAAGGAGAAGGTCATGGTGAGCTGCCTGTCGGGTGCTAGGATCCGCCACATAACACTCAGGTCACTCCAAGGCAAGTACAAATATGACTCGGTCATTGTCCATGCTGGTGTGAATGGCCTGAGACGTACCTCCCTGGACTACTTGAGTAGCATCTTACCCTCACCAAGAATGATGCCACAATATGAAGACAAGATGATCAATTTCAACAATTGGCTTAAGTATTGGTGTCATTCAAAGGGAATCCAATGCCTGTCAGCCTGGGACGACATGCTCGACAAGCCACGATGCTTCGCTAGGGATGGCTTGCTCCTGTCACCCCTGGGCTTTCGGATATTGGCAAAGGCTCTTGCTAACCCCATAGTGCCTTTTTAGACAAGGCTCAAAAGACAAACCCACCTCCATAGATATCACAAGGGATAAGAAACTAAGAGTAATGCTACTCAACGCCAGAAGTCTAAACCTCAAGATGCACACACTCGAAACTCTCCTTAGCATGGAGAACATCGATATCTGTGCAGTAACAGAAACCTGGTTCAAGGCTCCCGAGAGCACCCCAGCACTACCAGGTTATACCTCATACCATGCTTTTCGGCCCCAAAACTTGGACCGAACCACAAAAGGAGGGGGAGTATCAATATACGTCAAAGATACCCACACCTCCAGGTTGGTGGCACAGCACGAAGCATCAGAGATAATCCATGTGCAACTAACAGTGGGTAAAACTGCCTTCCAGTTTATAGCCTGCTACAGACCATCCTCCCAAACCCAGGAACCCCACTCGGCCTTCCTGAGAACACTGGAAAATAGGAAGGTCTCTCCAAACACCATTATATTGGGCGACTTCAACTACCCAAACATAGACTGGGAGCATTACTCTAGCTCCAACACCCTAGCCCAAAGGTTCCTAGAATTTATAAACTCAAATGCTATGGAACAACTTGTTACCACTCCCACAAGAGGGGAAAACATACTGGACCTGATCATCACCAACATGGGGACTCTGTGCTCCAGACCAGAAGTGTATCCCTCACTGGTAAGATCAGACCATAAACTAATCTCACTGGATATTCACATCCCGACTCCACCCCCTGCCCTGAAAACCACAGTGAAAAACTTCTCTAAAGCAAATTTCACACTCCTCAAAACCGAGGTGGAATCCTTCAAAGCCCCCGGGCCTGTAGAAAATACGGCCCAGACCGCAAAATCCTTTATAAACACATTCTATAAACACCTTCAGGAATGCATGGATCATGCAATCCCAAATAAAACCAAGACCCAATCCTCCAAAGTCAGACGTCCTGTCTGGTGGACCCCAGCCATAAACAAACTATACAATAGAAGGAGGAAGCTACTACATGATAGAGCAAAATCCCAAAAAGGGAAGGCATCTCTGATCAGTATTAGCAAAAAACTACGGGCACTCATAAAATCGTCTAAGGCCAGCTTTGAGAGAAAAATTGCACAGGACACTAAGGATAATCACAAGGCTTTCTTAGTTATGTTAGGAACCTGGGTAGGAATTCCCAGATATGCTCAGAATTAGTCCAAAATGACAAAAAATACACCGAACCCACAGACATTGCCAACATCCTAGCTGACAGGTTCAGCGCAAACTTCTCTCCCGCCTCCCCACCAAAAGGGCAAATATCTATCCCAGCAGAGTGCTGCCCCCCTGACATCTCAGATGCTCAGGTAAGAGCTGCCCTCTCCAAAGCAAAAAACACAGCATCAATGGGACCAGACAATGTCCCGGGCTGCGTCCTACATGAACTCCAAGAAGAGCTAAACCCAAACATTAAACTACTGTTCAATCTCAGCCTTACTACAGAATATGTACCCAAAGAGTGGCGTACAGCAACAGTGGTCCCTCTCCACAAAGGTGGTGCCTCAATGGATCCTGGAAACTATCGCCCCATAAGCCTGACTAGCTTGGCCTGCAAAGCTATGGAAAGGATCATCATGGACCTCATAAATAAAGATATTGGGGATCTACAGACACTGGATCCTACCCAGTTCGGCTTTGTTAAGGGCAGATCCTGCCTCTTAAATCTGGTTGATTTCTTTGAAACAGTCACCAAGGCCATTGACGAGGGGAAGGTGGTCCACACAGCCTACCTGGACCTCGCAAAAGCCTTCGATACAATACCCCACTCGGGCATTATAGATAAGCTCACCAGCTTAAATATAAACCCCTATGTCACTAGATGGGTTGCAAACTGGCTCAAAGACAGAACCCGCATGGTTAGAATTGCTGGAGCCATGTCAGACTCCAAACCAGTTACAATCCCAATCCCTCAGAGCTACACGCTCCAGGGATCTAAACCTTGTCATCACAATAAACAAAACATGCTGGAGGGATAGGTTCCTGACCCAGAGACTCCCCAGACTCTGGAATAGATTGCCCATACATGTCAAGCAGAGTGCCTCTTTGGACCTCTTCAAGAGGAACCTTGACGATTGGATGGAAGAAAGGAAATTCACCCCAGGGATCACGTCAGTCGCCCTGCTAGACAGGGATGCAGGAAAGTAAATAATGTGGGAAGAAATAGCCAGGGAATTGTTATGGCTAGGCTTGTATAGGCCCTAGGGCTGATAGCCTAGTACCAACCTATGAACATGTGAACCTATGAACAAGTAGCATCCCACAAGGTTCAGTCCTGGGACCTCTCTTGTTCGGTATATATTTCTCGGAGTTACAGGCCAACACGAAAGGACTGTGGCTGACCAAGTTTGCAGATGACTGCAAACTGGGCGCCATAATCGACTCTCCAGCCGACAAGCATCCTCCAAAAAGGCCTCATAGAAACAGACAACTCGTGCCAGAGCCATGGCCTCAAGCTAAACGCCAAAAAGTGTATAGTCATCCCCTTTGGCAAAAACAAAGTGCCCACAAATTACCACATAGGTGGTAATCCATTAAGTACAGAAGTAATTAGGGACCTGGGGACCCAAGTTGATAGCAATCTCTCATTTGACAACCACGTGGCCAAAGTGGTTAGAAAAACATTTTATATAGCCCACCTAATCATGAAGGGATTCACATCTAGATCAGGGGAGGTCATCATGCCTCTTTATTCATCCCTCTTCAGGCCCATAATTGAGTACAATGCCCCTTTTGGGATGTACCTTACCAGACACCTGCAGCAACTGGAAAGACCCCAAAAGTACCTCACCAAGAGGATCAAAGGGCTCAAACAGATGCCATATGCTGCCCGGTTAAAGAAAGTCCAGCTCTACTCAGTGGCATACCGCCTGCTCAGAGGCGATCTGTGCCTGACATATAAAGCCATGTCCAACCCGGAATTAATGGACATGCTGCACCTCAGAAATCCATCGAGCTACACGCTCGAGAGACTTGAACCTCAGCACTGAAATAAATAGGACATGCTGGAGGGACAGATTCATAACCCAGAGGCTCCCTTCACTCTGGAATAAAATCCCAGTCCAGGTTAGGCAGAGTCCCTCATTGACTCTCTTCAAGAGGAATCTTGATGAGTGGATGGGAGATCGTAGGTTTACCCCGGGTATCACTTCTTTGTCACTGTTAGAGGCACAGTATACTAACCTCGAAAAAGGGCATAGCAAAATTAATTTAAAATGGGTGGCGAAAGCCAAACACACTCTGGCTAGGCTCATAAATGCCCTAGGTCAGATAGCCTAGTATGAACCTATGAACCTAATCTAATGGACTAATATGTACATAGCATTCTTTAGTGTATAAATCATGTTTTTTTTAAATTCACAAGTATTAAATATACTGAAATAATTACATTCAACTATTTATTATCTAAGCCCAGTTCAGTACTTTACCAATGTGTTTAATATGTTCGCTTCACTGTCAGCCAAGGTGTTAATGGGCAGTTCAGAAATATGACCACAATGTTATGGTTAAAATTACATTGAAACTGTATATTCATAGCACTAGATAATGCTTGTAGTAGCACATAGCTCTTATCTTTGATAGATATTAGCCTATCTCTAATATTATGGTATAAAATGATTAATAAAAGTAAATAGTTAATTCAACAGCTGCAAAGAGTTAATGAAACAGTTCCAAGTCATAAATGAAATTCTGTGATTGCAAAAGAATAAATTAATCAAGTTAAAAATAAAACTAAAGCAGACACAGCTCATAACTGATAAAATATTTTCACAGAATGGTCTGCAAAAGAAAAAGTTGTTAAATACATTCAGTTTTAGTAGAAATACTTGATATCATTGTATTAACTATGTAAAATTGCATTTTGACATGTATCAAAAGAAGACTAAAGGCTTTGTTTCCTAACATATTTTCTATTTAATCTGATCAAAAATACATATCAGTATAAACTGTTTTGAGTATGTTTTAAAATAAAAAGAGGGAATTGTAAGAATATGCTCAACAAGGTATTAAGGCTGAAAGTACAAATATGCAAACTAAGGTATAACATAACGCTTGCTTAAATGTAGAAATAGAGTTTAGCAGTTTATGATTAGCATCCATACTAAAATGACTGTGGCTTGAAAAATAAGGAATTTGCTTAATGGACATGTTTTCTTACAGAATCAGTATGCATTTCACACTGTCAGCAAGAAAGCTGGCCTCTTACAGGCTTAGCAAAAATGTAAAAAACAGGATGTAAAGAATGGACAACAGGAAAACAATTTGTACATGTTTCTATCATATGACACTGTTAAGCAAGGAAGTTTGAATGGATAAAGACAATACCAGCATTATTTCTCCACAGGATGAAAACATATTTTTCAGCAAACAGATGTTTTCATACAAAAACCAAAACAGAATACCAAGGAGAAAAATAGGATGTAAAACCACTATAAATAGACTATAGCAAGCGAAATTGTTAGAAGTATTTTGTACAAAAAAGTTATCATTTATGCTGAACGAGAAGTAAACATTGGTACAGTGTAACTAAAGCTGCAACAGTAGTACGTGTGGTTTGTTATAAAAAGCTATTTATTAATTACTGCATTAGTGTAATACTGCATCAGAATATAAGTGACAGGTGCTGCATCAGTGTATATTCTGCAAGTTTCTGCGGGCAACAGACTGTGTAACTAGACTTTGATTTCAGCAGAATCCAGCCAGCAAGACCTTAGTGTCTTAAGAAGACTTTGGATCCATCACAGTAAGCAGCACCTTATAATTAATTTTTCATAGATATCAAAGTTTTGTCTTAATTAGGAAATAGAGAGTAAATGGAAGGTTGCAGACCTATGATTTCATGATGGTCAGATTATTTTCTTGAAACGAAGTGGCATACTGAAGTAGTAAACTTAAATGCCTCGGTAACAAATCTTTAAATTTGTTGAGGGAGTGGTGAACAACCCACAGGTAAAAATCAAAAATGCTGCCAAATATGGAGATATACAAAATATATGTAGTCTTCTAAAGAAGTACCTGTGAAGGCTAAAGGAAAAATGTAGCTTTCAGAAAATATAAAGACAGACTCCTCAACTGTCCCTATTTTGGAAGAACATGCCTGTTTTCAGGCTTATTCCTCTGCACATGTTGTGCCTAATTTCGAAGGTATGTCCATATTTTGGGCTTGATTTACACCTTCACATGACGTACCTATTTTTGGAAGTATGTCCCTATTTTAAACTTGATTTAACCCTTCTTACAATTTTCTGAATCCTTCCTTTACATATGTGATTGTTGATGCTGTCTAGTACACAGAAAATCATACTACATGGCCAATATAGTACTCACACCAATAATTTAAAGAAAGAGGACACGTCTTATATCTGTCTTTCTCAGAAGCCAAAATAAATTACCTTGTGTGGTAGAATTTTGCAATATATAGTTCATTAAATTGTACAGATTTTACACTGATAAAATGTTTTATTTTTTATCATTTCTGTTACTCTGTTTTTTAAACATGTTTCTAAATAGTATCCCACATTCCTACTGGAAGCAGGAAGGGTTATGTGCGATTTGTTTTTCATACTTTATGCTGATTAGATGTCCAAATTTTTGGCTGGATGTATCTACTTTTCAAAGGCCTTTGTACCTATTTTCAGTGTCTGCAGGATGAGATGTATGTCAGAAAGGGACAAAACAGAGAGCGGTATCATACATAGCAGAATGAAACATGTTCAGCCAGGAAAGGTACAAACTGAGGAATGTATTGCACACTTTTCTTGGATGTGAGAAATACAGTTTATAAGGACATCAAGGGACAATTAAAACTAGGAGTCATATCACGAATTAGCAAATGGAACAGAATGGAAAGAAAATATTGACCAGAAAGCAGAGAGAATAAATGGGTTTCTGTTTTCAATAACTGTGAAAGAGGAATGGGTGATAGTAAAAGAATTAAGAAAGAAACATAGCTGTTTCACAAAGAGTTCTAAATTAATTGGAAAAACTGAATGTGGATAAATCAGTGGGCCCCAAATGTATTTAACCCTGAAATGTTGAATGATTTTTGTACATAGCTAGTCACATCGGTTTCCATCCCCTTTAACGTATCACAGGAAAACGAGGTACATTGGAAGACTGAAATAAGGATATGTTATTCCACTTCATTAGGAAGTAAGGGAGGGATAGAAAGTTACAGGACAGTGAATGCAACCTAAGAAATTACAAATTTAATGGAATCAATTGAAAGGGAAGAACTCCTGAGTACATTATGGTTAAGTGGACTGAGGCTTCATGATGCAGAGAGGATTCATAGTAGGGAGGTCATGTCAAACAAATCTAACAGACTTTTTACCAGATATAATTCAGCTTTCATCAACAAATAAATATTTTCATAGTCCACAACAGTGAAACAAGCTTCATTTTAACATTTCACAACAGTCAAGATATCCAGAAGAATAAAGCCTAATTTTTAACTTTTTATTTGCAACATCTAGAACATCTGCTTATCCCTTTTTGTAGTTCTACAAAAGTAAAAAAAATCATTATCATTTTTATAGTTAACAGAGTAACTATCAGTCCATTCAAAATAAGGAAACAGCATAGTTTCTTATCCAGTTCCTTTTTGTAAGCTTGATTCAATATCTGTTTAGAGTGACTTATTTTTTGAAACCTTTCTGTCATGTTATTTTCCAGTTGCTCCAAAGTCTCATCCAACAAATGGAGTCTTCTAGTTCTAGGATAACCTCTGTATGGGAATAACTTAATTAGATGTAGGGGATGGGAACTTAACTGCATGTAAAAACATATCCTGCATTTGTTTTTTTAATGAATTTTAAATGTAACTTATTCATTTCTATCACAAGTTCTATATTCAAATAATGAATCGCCTTGCCTGTTAGTACGGCTAGCAGACTTAAGTTCTGTTACCTTTGTCTTATTTGAAAATAATGTAGTATTGTCCAATGGTCTTTGTTAGAGATGTCGGATGAGAAGTGCACAAGCATCCTTGTAGGCAGAACTCTGGCAGCAAGGTGTCTCACTGGTTTAGGTTTCTACCTCTCAGCTGCAGAGTTGAGTCCTGATTATGTTCCCTTTTTGTTTTGAGTTTGCATGTTCGTTGTTGTCTCTGTATGTTTTCAATGGGTATTCCAGTTTCCTTCACAAAACCTACTGGTTGACTGGAAATTGTGAATCGTTCTTATATTCTGTTTGTTCCCTTTCATCCTTGGCTGAAAAGGGAACCACAAAGCATCAGTTCATTTACCTCATTAACAAAAGTAAATTAGATTAAATTAAGTTAACTTAAAATCTTAACAAATATATTTAGTTGATAATTATCTGCATGCAGAGATCCAGTGTTCCTTTTTCAGTTATATACTCTTGGGTGATATTTATATGGTATTAGGGAAGCTCAGTCAAGACTGCAAGGAACTAAGTGGTAAAGAGATGGCATTCTTTTAGCAGCAGTACTCCAACTGCTGCTTTAGTATAAATTACATTTTTATGTGCATTGAGTATGTGAGTAATTGTGTATAAGTTAAACAATACAACATGTATGACAGAAATTATGTATCATAAATGTAATTCTGCAGTGGTGTTGTGTAGTAACCAATACATTCCAAAAAATGTTCATTTCATTTTAGAAAAGCCTTTCTTTACCCCAAGCTTCATTGTCTTTCTGTTGGGAGCCTCCTTCCTTAGATTGCTGTGGGGCTTAGTAAGTTCAGGTTAGGTCTCTGAGTGGAATATTTGTTAACAAGACATACCAGCTTATCTGCTAGGTGAGGAGATGAACAGACTATACTGGCCCTGTGTTCATTATCTGCTGACAGATTCCCTGTTTAGGGGGTATAGAATTGAGTGTTTCCATCTCAAACTCACCTAAGAATGGAACTGTAGGCAGCAGTACAGACTCTAGATTGTGCCGTGTAAGGGGAAGAGCTGTATAGACGAACCACTTCTGGCATCTACTGTGGTGCACAGTATCCTCAGCACAGGAGTACAGATCACAGACTGCGCACAGTAGCAGGGCTAGCAACTCGACAGTGTAAAAACATGGTTCTAGGGGATTTGATCATTTTGAGTAATGTCAACAAAGTGGGCATGGGTATTTGCTGGTGATAAGGGGATTGAAAACTACTCTGACCTATGGCTAATGTTGAAATGTGTGCCACCATGAAGCCCAGCAGTTCTGGGTCAATAAGCTACTGGTCGTCCAGTAGCCTAGCTTGGGTTACCTGGGATAGCTGTGTTGAGCAAAACCTGGACGTAAAACCAATGAACCTGCCAAACATGAACTAAGAATTGCCACATTACATTTAGGTTCACAGACAGCATGACGTTTGGGAGTGAATGAGATGATGGTATGGAGGAAGCCGGATATTTTATGTATTCAGGAGACAAGGTGGAAGGGCAGTGCAACAAAACCACTTGGCTTTGGATCCAGAGTCTACTACTCTGGAAGGCAGGCTAGAAATGGTGTGAGAGTTGTGGTTAGGGAAAGGATTCAGAAGACAGTGATGGATATCATCAGAATTAATAATAGACTCATGGCAGTCAGATTCCAGTGTAATGATAAAGCAGTATTCATAATCTCAGCCTATGTCACACAACAGAGTTGTGATAGTGAGGAAAAGAGTGCATTCTGACAATAGTTGCAGGACCTGCTAGATAAAGCAGGACAACATGAACTGGTGTTGATAATGGGTGACTTGAGTGACAATATCTGGACAGACAGAATAGGCTATAAGGACTTACTGGGTCTACATGAGTGGGGCAATAGGAATAAGGAAGGACAGGCCATTCTAGACTTCTGTCTGGCAAATGGCTTGATGGTAACCAACACATGGTTCAGAAAGAGAGACAATCAGAAGATCACATGCAAAATGCCCAACATGCATTTCAGGTAGACTTCCCCCTGGTAAGGAAAGGGCACTGGGGTAGAATCAACATTTAAAAAAAAGTTGTCCCCAGTGAAACAGCCGACCCACTGGATAAACTATTGGTTGCCTCAATCAGCTGTAAGCAGTGGTCAGGGAAGGCTGTAAGCTCAACAGAAACCAGACTGCAGACCTGGAAGTTGACTGGAAAGAAAGCACAACAGTTCAAGGAATTGCTTGGGGCTGAAGCACCTCAAGAAGAACAGGAAATAGGTGGAGTTGAAGAAAAATTACAGCATCTCAAAACAGCATGTGTAAGGGTTACAGAGCAAATACGTGGTTGAGCCAGGTATAGAAATAAGGTACATAAGGAAAGCTGGTGGAATACAGAAGTCCAGAGAGTCATCAAAAGAAAGGAGGAGTTCAGGAAAAGGTGGGAGCTAGAAAAGATAGACCAGGCTAGGAAGGAATACTGGTTGGCTTACAAAGAGGCTATGAGAGGAGTTGCAGTAGCAAAGGACAAGGCATCCAAAGCATTCTACCAGCTTCTGTAAAATGACTTAATGGATAGCACAAAGAAACTCTTATCAGGTTGCAAGACAAAGATAAAGAAGACAGCCAAACACCCTTCATAAGGGATGCCAACAGCAACCTGCTCACCAGTCCATAGGACATCAACAACAGATGGAAGGAGAAGTTCCAGCAGCTTCTGAATGAAGAAAGCTCCACAGAAGCTGTACTACCCCAGACACAGCCTACATTGGGAGAAAGAGGAGGAGCCTACCATAGAAGAAGCACTAAGGAAATGAAGTCGGGGAAAGCAGCAGGTTCTGATGAATTCATACCAGAAATAATCAGTGTTGGGTGAGACAGGGTATTATATGGCTTCTGAGTGTACTCATAGCAGTATGGAGAGAAAGACATATCACAAATGACTGGAGAATACGCAGTGTTCAAGAACAAAGGGGGCATTCACAGATCTAGGTAGTATAGAGGTATCAAACTCATATCATACTGCATGAAAGTTCTGGAAAGGGTGATTGATAAATGAATACGTAGAGTAGTAGTAAGTAAGATGGGAAATGAGCAGTTTGGATTTAGATCAGGAAGCAGCACAATCAACCCAATCTTTGTAGTGACACAGATACTTGAGAATAAACTAGAAATGAGGAAAGATTTGAAGTGAGAATTGCTAGACTTGGAGAAAGCATATGAAAAGGACCCAAGAAAACTGATTTTGGCAGTCCTGTGGTGGTTTGAAGTCTCAGAAGCATTGATAGAATTAGTGCAAGCTCTGTACAAGGACTCAATGACTCAAGTGTAAACATCTTTCAGTCTTACAGAGGGTTACCAATGGGAGTGGATATGCATCGGGGTTCAGCTCTGAGCCCAAATACTGGCAATGGACTACATTATCAAACAGGTTGAAGAGGACAGATCAACAAAGTTGCTGTATGCAGATGATGTGGCATTATAAGCAGACTCTGAACAAGAACTTCAGCAGGAATGGAATGAAAAACTGAAGTCATATAGGATGAAACTGATAAGATAATTGTAATGGCAGCAAATGGGAGAAATCAGATGAAGTTGAACATTGAGATAGAAGGGAAAATAGTGGAACAGGTTAACAGATTTAGGTATCTGGGAGGGGTGGTTGAGGAGTAGAGAAGTCTGAATGAGGAAGTCAAAGCCAGAATGAGAGGGGCTGTAGCCAACTGGCACTGAGTGTCGGGGGAAGCTGAAAAGTAAGGCGTAAAAAACAGTGGTGTGACCAGTATTACTGTATTGTACAGAAACTGGGCAGTAAAGGCAGAGAAGTTGAGGAAACTAGAGGTGATGGAGATGAAGTGCTTGAGAAGGCAGGTAAGATGCACACTGTGGGACAGATGAAGAAATGAAGACATAAAAACAGAAATCATAGTAGCTCCAATTGCAGAACACATCAAAGAGAACAAATTACAGTGGATAGGGCACATGTGCAGGAAAGGAGAAGATAATCTGGTGAAGAAGATTTGGGACAGATGGAAGAAGGCAAGAGAGGACACGAAGGCATCCAGCAAAGGGGTAGGTGGATTGTGTGAGAGAAGACCTATGACAGTCAGGCATGAATGGTGAAGAAGGTAGGAGAGTGACATTGAATATGGAGAGATGGCAACAAGTGACACAACACCCTTACCTCATGTAGAACATGGGAAAAGTGGTTGATGATGATGGTCAAAGGTGAGAGTAGATCCCTGCTCCTTGGTGTAGATTGATAAAACTTTGACTATTATCCAGACAACCTGTATTTTAATTAGCTGTTTGGGTGCTGAAGAGTGGAAGTGAGTGACTGACATTGCCCTATGTATCGTAGAGAGCTACATAATGCTGACACCAACAGGAACATTAGTTGTATAGCATGCAGCAGTATGTGGGTGGGATAATAACTGTGCTGCATATCAGTGTGGCGTATTGACAGGAGTCTGGCGTTTGTCTAAAGTGGTGCTGTCATAAAGTGTGATGTGAGATTGTTTTTTTCTGAGATAACTCAGAATTCCCTGCCTGTGGTGGCTGTAACTTACATAACAACTGGTTAAGAAGATGCTTCCATACTTCTACAGTTTGTCTCTGACATCTGAGGGGATTGAGTTTGCAAAAGAGGCTTTGCTCCCACAATGAATAAATGAGCAGACTGGCTCTCATCCTGATTAGGAATAAATAGGTTGAGGTGGAAGGTTTTGATGGTCATGTAGAGTTGGGGACCCCCAAAAAATGCAAATGAAATAAAATCTTAGTAAAACAAACTCAAGGAAGAGCTGTCATTTGGAGTGGATCCTAAGTAAAAAAATGAAAACATCTCCATCACAATTATTATTTTACAAATGAATGATTCTTTTCTGTGCAAGAGCGTGGAAACAGAAGCAAGCAAAATGTATATTTTTAAACACCATTAACTTATCACTTCATAGGCACACACACTTGCTTTAATAGAAAATAAAGCAAACCATATTAATATTGTTTTCCATTTGCACAGATTATACATTACATGTTTTCTTTCTTTACAACAACTGTATTTCAGTCCAGCATTGCATAAATCTCTCAATCACACCACCCGGACATTATTCTCCATGTATTGTTTCCACAAATTCCATTTACTTCTATGAAGTTTGTTTTTTCCCTTGCTAAAGAGCCATCTCCTACTTTATCTGTTTTGTAATATTCAATACTTCAAATACAGTTGGTTTAGATTCTGAATTCCATTTTCTTGTAATTGCTTTTTTGGCAGTCAACAGAATTGAACTTAATAAAACCTTACAGTGTCTAAGCAATTCAGATCATGTGTCCCAGCTGAAAAGAATTATTTCCTTAGTTACAGCCATTTGCTCACCCTATATTTCTGGAGTACTCTTTAGGGAGATTTTAATTTACCAACTCACTATATTCCCAAAAGTATGTTCCCAGTTACCGCTTTTTCCCATCATACCACCAACATTTGCTATCTGCCTGAGGAAAAATTATTTGAAGTCTGTTTAGGGTATAAAAATACTTAGGCAAACACTTCCAAGCAAAAACCATAAAGCTTCTGGACTTTGTTGCATACTTGGGAGCCATACATATTTCCTCCCATTGCTCCATTTTAAATTACCTTTCCTGTCTATCTTCGGAATCATTTCTAACTTTCTTTGATTTATTCGTATAGTTATTGTGCACTATTTTATATGCCCTACTAATTACCACCCTTTCAACAGCAGCTTCTGATCTAGATTCAAGTATTAACTCTACCAGAGCAGGTCTTTCACTTAGAAGTCCCTTATCCCTTTCTCTTTTGCCTATACTCTGATATCAAATCCTGATAGGGATGGCAGTCTTTAACCTGCAGTTAAAATGTCTTCTTGGCCTCATCCTACTCAAACAACCTTCCCTCTTTAGTCATTTGTTGCCAATACCTTGGTTCCTTTGCCAGTTTTCTCTCGTAAATTCCATTCCCTTCTTACCTATTTTCTGTACCCCTACTTGCATTCATTCCTACTGGCAAAATCTCCTTTCTCCATTTCCTTGTTGGTTTGATTCTTACAATACTTTCTGCAACTTTATAAGTATAATATTTTCTACTGTGGTTAGTATTATTATTCTTAAGCAAACAAAATGTTTGGGTGAAAACGAGAGAAATTTTCTGAAAGAACGAGAGTTGCTTTTGTCTTTGTACCAATATATGGCAATTGCACACTGGTAATTTTGGGTGAATTTTTAGAGGCCTTATTTGAAGAATTACGTAGTCCTGGTCAAAGTTATTCTCTCAAGGCCAGGAAAGATAATTATTGGATCATGAAAGTCTCATAGTACATAGGAGGTGGTAGATATGTATGATTTGTAGGAGAGAAGATATGGGGGATGTGGTATAAATGTCTGATATATTAAAACAGAGTGTAGGTGGCTCTTTGAATAAAAGAGACTGTGTGTCAGGAAAGTCGTAGAGACTCCAGATTGTTACAGAAGGAGGTTTATTCAACAACAGAAAGAAGATTGTTATGTAGAGAAAGAGAGTAGGTAATAGTACCAATTTTTTTTTTTTCAGGAGTAAAACATGGTGGCAAATTTTGAAATGGAAGTACATAAACATAGAAAATAATTCAAATTTTGGCTGAGCTAGATAAATTCATGGGGATTAGGCTGCTGTTTGATTGGAACAAGCAGATATTTTCCTACTTCTCTATTATTTTCCTTATGCACTTATTTTGCAAGAAGACCTGAACTGTGCTTTGAGGTTGAGGAAACTAGCAGGGCTGTACTGTGATTTAATGTTTATTTGCTCAAGATAGCAGTGTCAGTTTCAAAGTTTCTGGCCCCAAAGTAGTCAGTATGGAAATTTCTTCAGAGTTCCTCATTAATATGGGGAATGCCATATTTGATAAGAAGTCCATCCTCCATGATAATAGGCTTTCTACTGCAGGCATCAGGACCACTTGCAAATAACTTAACTCTACTGCATGGAATCCTCCCCTTTCTGATTATGCATCACTGAAGCCTCTTTTTCTCTCTAGATCTTTTTGCTACACTTTTGTTCAATGATGAAAATTGGTCCCAAGCTATTTTATAGCAATGTTTTTTGTTCTGTTTCAGGGCTTTTGTGAATAATGTTATAATGTTAAGTTGTATATCTCGCCTTCGTTCTTGCTGGTAGGGATCGGCTCCGACTTGGCCATCTTCTATAGCTCGAGAGCTGTTTACTGGCTCGAGGCTACTCCTTATCCCATGATGCCTAGCGAGAGCTACCCAGATCTCATTTGCCGCTTCATCTGCGAGCTGTCGTTTTTCTGGCTCAGGCTCGTATAAAGTTTGTATAGAACTTTCTTACTTTAGAAATAGTCCTTTTTTCTGGTTTATTGTTAACTTTTAGTCTTGCTTTTTTTCTGTTAGCTAGTGTTTTATTGTAGCTTTCCTCCCTTCCTTGTAGAACTCGTTTAACTTAGAGAGTTCTCCCCCTCCCCCCCTTATCCTCTTCTTGTCAGTTTAGCTGTTTAGGTTAGAGGCTTTCCTTCTACCTTTCTTTCTTAGGCTAGCCATTTAAGTTAGAGGCTTTCCAATCTAAAAAAAAAAAAAAAAAAAAAACCCTTTAGTCTGCTAGTATAGTGTGTTTTTGTGTAGACTGTATTTGCTTTGATAGCTATTGTTGTATTTCTTGTGTCCTTTTTCCAGGATGTCAAAGGAATCCAAAGTGTCTGGGTTCAAGAAGTGTGACTCATGCTGTCAGAAAATGTCCTGACAGATGGGCACACTTCTTGCGTCTGTTGTTTAGGCGCCGTGCATCTGCAGGACTCTTGTTCTATCTGCCATGCATTTAGCCCAAGAGTTCTGCAGGAGCGTAATAATAAGCTTATTCTTAGGGTCTTTTAAAGCTCCAGGATTCACCGGCCAAGACCTCTCAGCCTGTGAAATCCATTAAACCTACCAAGCCGACGGCTCCAAGTTCGGAACCATCCTTGGTTCAGACTCCACCTTCTACTTAGGTTCCGGCTGGCACCGATAAGTCTATCTCCCCGTCGGCTCCATCAGAATCTTTGGAGCCTTCGCGGAGTCACAAGAGGCTGAGGTCCCCTTCATTGGAATCGATTAATTCGGCTCCTCAGTCTCCCCTGCTTCAGAGCGAGCAGAGTCACAGATCTTCTCACTCCTCTCGATCCTCTAGGCTGTCAGATCACGATGTGGAGAGAGTGGTCAGTAGGTTGCTAAAGTCAGACACTTGCCAAGATGTTGTCCAGCTCTCCTCAACAGGTGTCGGCTCCGTCCACTTCTATTGATGTTCCTCCTCTGACTCCATTGAGTTCGGAGCCAGAGTTTGTTGGGGTTCGAGTAGTGGAACCGTCGGCTCCGATAACGCTATCTCCTTTGGTTCTGTCGTTGGCTCTGATACCCTCGATGGTGCCATCCGTCGAGGGATCTGGGCACGGGGCTCCCTCGGCTCCGAGGGGGCGAGTGGCATCGGACCCTTGTCCGACCCCGTTCTCCCTCTCAGAGCTTCGGCGCAGGTGAGCTCGGCTCCTACATCGGCCTCGGAGCTGTCTCCCTTGGTGCGGAGAAGGATTCCGATTTCCTCGGAACTGGAGCCTTCTCTGCATCGTGGCAGGAACGCCTTCGATGTCATGAAGAGTGTGCTGGCCACTGACTCAGCTCCACTATAGGCCCCACCGGCTCCGTCCCCTGTAGTGCCTATGACAATCTCTGCTCCTCCTCCAGTCCCCAAGCGTGGGGAACCGGTGCTCCAGGGCACCCCATTGGGTGTTTCCTCTTCTTCCGAGGCCTCCCCTGACCATTCAGAGGAGCCCCCTCGTAAGAAGAAGTGCAAGAGGAAGCACATTGACTCTCCCCAGAGTCTGTCACTTCTGATACAGACTTAGATGAATCGGAAGGGTCCCCGCGATCCCCCTCTGAAGATGTTTCCTTCTCGGACATCCTAGAAATGCTTAAGCAGAGGGGGAACTGGAATCCCCTAGCCCCTACCGAGGATGAGTCTGTATTCCCGGATGCTTTCGGTTCCTGACCTTCCACCTCCTGGGTTTCTCCGCCTTTCGATCCACTTATGGCAGTGGTGGCTCAAAAGGCTTGGTCAGCTCCGGATACAGTGGAACCAACTCCGAGGAGACCTGGCAAGTTCATCACAGCACCCCATGATAAGCAGTTCCTTACCAAAGGTGTTCCTGTTGATGCCATGGTAGTAGCAGTAGCCATCAAAAAAGAGTTAGCGGAGACCTCTTCATCTGTCCATACTCCTAACAAGGAGTCTAGGACCATGGACAGATACGGGAAGCGAATGTTTGCTTCAGCGACCTTCTCTATGAGATCACTGAACTACTTACGCCATTTTACCCGGCTTCAGAGGGATCTCCTTAAAGAGCTTGGAGATACCCTTCAAGATCCATCAGCTGAGGGGGCCCAAGCTAAAGTAGCTTCCCAGCTGGCGACTCTTAATTCTGTCGTCATCTCTTCCATGAGGCTCATTTCCTATGCAGCCGATGGTGCGAGTAGAGCCGCTGGTACGAATGTGGCCCTTAGGAGGCATGCATGGATGCGGCTGTGTAATTTTGCAGAACCCTTTCGAACGTCATTCATCAACACCCCCTTTGATGGTTCCTTTCTTTTTGGACCACAGGTGAAAGACACTTTGACTAGGTGTGAGCAAGAAGGCAAGACTCTCTCTGCCATGGGAGTCTGTTTTTCCACTCCTTCTAGACCATACCCCAAAGTTCAGAAGAGTGGCAAAATGTGGTTCCGAAAATCCCAGGGAGTCTTGCCTGACACACATAGCGATTTTTCCTCCAGGGGAAGAGGGGGAAACAATAACAACAGACACCGCCCTCGTGGCAGAGGGGGACCGCAGAACCAGGGCAACAGAAAATCTTTCTCTGATAAGCTGTTTCAGCATCCCTGAAGGGTTGCCCGGCTGCTCACCTCTGGAGGCAGTTGGGGGAAGACTTTCACTGTACCCAAAAGCCTGGCAAAATTTAATGCAAGACAGATGGGTACGGTCCATTATATCCGGAGGTTACAAAATTCCCTTCTGTCAACCCCCCTTACAGTCAAGGAAATCCCTTCCAGATGTTCCACCCAATCTGAAGGACCAAGCAGTAACAGAAGTTTCAAGGAGTCATCCAGGAAGTCCAGGCAGACTAGCACGGATCCGGAACTTACTCAAGGTTCTTTTTGGTACCAAAAAAGACAGGGGACTGGTGACCGATTCTGGATCTCAGCAGACTAAACAGGTCTGTACAAAGAACAAAGTTTTGGATGGTCACACTACAGTCCATTCCACCCCTTCTGGGTCAGGACAATTGGATGTGCTTGATAGATCTTCAGGACGCGTACTACCATATCAAGATGGACAGGCACTCCAGGAGATTTCTTCGCTTCCGGCTGGGAGCTAGTCATTACCAGTTCAGAGCTCTGCCCTTTGGTCTCACCACAGCCCCCAGGGTGTTCACCAAATGTATGGCAGTGGTCACGGCTCACCTGAGGCGTCGAGGATTCCAGGTGTTTCCATAGCTAGATGACTGGCTCCTCACTGCTACTACCAGGCATCAACTTCTACAGGCCAGGGACTACACAATCACAATCTGCTCCCAGCCAGGCATTACAATAAACTTAGAAAAATCTGCCTTGTCGCCCTGTCAATCTATCACCTACATAGGAGCAGACTTAAACACAAGGAACATGTTCGCAAGGCTACCGCCAGAAAGGGTGTCTACAAGTCGTCAGCAAGTACAAATTCTAATGCAGAGCAAAAGAATCCAAGTCAGGTTTGTCCTTCAAACTCTGGGTTCTATGTCAGCAGCCATTCTTCTAATCCCACTGGCCTGCTTTCACATGAGGATCCTTCAGTGGCTTCTGTTCACACAGTGGTCTTTCCAACAGCTGCCCATGTCTCACATGATCATGATTACGGAAGCATGCAAAAGGCACCTTTCCTGGTGGATGGTCTCCCCACTAGTGACTCAGGGCAGACCCTTCATTCAGCCCCCTCCGGTAGCCACAGTGACCACAGACACCTCCATGATAGGGTGGGGGGGGGCATTATCAGGGCAGGACAGTTCAAGGCACTTGGCAGCCTCACGAGTACCATCTGCACATAAACGTCCTAGAAATGAGAGCCGTGCTCCTAGCGTTGCAAGCCCTTCAGGACTCACTTCCTTCTGGAACCATTGCAATTCAAACAGACAACATGTCAGTGGTGTGGTACATCAACAAGCAGGGCGGAACCAGGTCCTACCCCCAGTGTCGAGAAGCACTCAGACTGTGGCAGTGGGCGATTTCCTCCCAATGTTTTCTGATTGCGACGCACATCCCTGGGAGGTCCAACTTCATAGCGGACAGGCTCAGCAGAGCTATCCTCATGCCTCATGAGTGGTCTCTGAATCAGGAAATTGCGGATCTTATTTTCCGCAAATGGGGACAGCCTTGCTGCGATCTTTTTGCCACCCCCTTCAACAACAAATGCAGCAACTACTTCTCCTTTCTTCCGCTTCCAGGTCACTCACCCAGAGACGCTCTAGTCCACGATTGGCCTCAGGGACTTCTTTATGCATTTCCTGCGTTTCCCCTGATTCCAAAACTCATACAGAAAGCAATATCGTTGGGTTGCAAAATTATCCTCATTGCCCCCTACTGGCCTCGACAGATATGGTTCCCATTCCTGCATCATTACCTTCTCAATCAGCCTTGGACTCTGGATCCAGTTCCAGACCTACTGATTCATCAATCAGGCGGGTTGCATCAATCCCTCCAAACTCTCCAGCTCACAGCTTGGTTGCTCCACTTCCAACCTTAGCCAGGCTTCCCAGCATTTCCCTGGCTGTATGTGAGATTATTGTCTCCTCTCACAAGTCCACAACCAGAAAAACTTATGCTAGTAAATGGAAACATTTTTCTTGTTGGGCAGAGGCTAGGAACGTAGATCCCTTTTCAGCCCCAGTCCACGAAATTCTGGAATTCTAGCACAACTTTTTCATTCTGTGTCCGCTTCTGCTACAATCAGGGTTCAATTAGCAGCCATTTCTAACTTTCATGTTGGTTTGTCAAATTTAAACATTATGTCTCATAAGCTCTGTAAAGCCTTTTTGAGAGGTACCACTCTCCTTGGCCTTAATTTGAACCAATCTATAGACCTTCCTGTGTTTTTCCCTAACCACACCAACAAGGCAGAGTACAAATTACACCAATTGGACGTTCATAGACAATTGCATTTTTACCTGCACAGGACTAAGGCTATAAGGAAGTCAGACCAACTATTCCTTTCCTATGCTCTAGGCAAACAAGGTCTCCCAGTTTCCAAGGTGACCTTATCCAGGTGGTTGTCTCACACTATTACTTTCATTTATCAATTAAGAAACAAAGAGTTACCTATTAAACCGAAAGGTCATTCTACTAGGGCGTTGGCCACCTCTATAGCCTTCCAATCTAGGTCGCCCATGGATTCTATCTGTGCAGCTGCTACGTGGGCAAATCCTCATACCTTCATTTCTCATTACAAGCTAGATATGGTCTCCAGGAACAGAGCTTCCTTTGGTTCCACTGTTCTGAAGAGTCTGTTCCAATAAGCCGCCCAGGATTGTAGGTGCTAGGGACACTGTCCCAACCAGCAAGAACGAAGGCGAGATAGACAACTTAACATAAAGAAGTTATGTACCTACCATAACGTTCCATGTTAGTTGTCTTCATCTCGCCTTCTTTCTTGCGTCCCACCCTCCGTCCCCCTGTCCTATTAGACTGAGAGGAGTTCTGATTTCACTGGCTGAGTGTTCTCTGGTTTGTTTCCTCTACTGACTTAGAGAATATGACAGGTATGCTCAACCTATTTGTTTGGACAGGTTTATTCTCTGGCCATGTCTGGAGTTAGCTAGTTCAAATGAGATCTGGGTAGCTATCGCTAGGCATCATGGGATAAGGGGTAGCCTCGAGCCAGTAAACAGCTCTCGAGCTATAGAAGATGGCCGAGTTGGAGCCAAGGATCGGCTACGATCCCTACCAGCAAGAAAGAAGACGAGATGAAGACAGCTAACATGGAATGTTATGGTAGGTACATAACTTCTTTTTCTCTTTTGCCTGACCCTCTACCTTCATTATCAAACTTTCGCTGACTTTAAAACTTTCTGTGAAATCTTTTCCTTTGTGTTTCAGTAGTTTGAGCCTAGGTTTTCCTCACAACTCACAATTTATCACAGCTTTGACTGTGGTAGATCAGTACCACCCACCAAAAGGCACATGGTACATCTTTACTTTTCAGGTAAGACTTGCATCTCCAGTAGGTGCGAGCTGCATCTTCACCCCTGTCTTCCTCTAAGAAGTCTAAGGTATCTGAACCGTCAGAACAGGAACTGCCTCCTCCCTTCCTAAAATTTAGAGAAAGATGGTCAAATCTATTTCTGTTTCTTGCCAGATCTCTCCTTCTGTTTTCATGGCTCATCCTCAATTACCCATAGCTTTTTTAAATAAATGAAATTGCCTGTTACACAGTGCTAGTGTCATGTAGGTGATAAAGCCCTGATTGTGGCTAAGGTGACCTGAGTTTGACTGTTAGCTCAGGCACTAGTTAGCACTGGCAGGGAGAATGGACAGGCCTGTCTTGTTGGGGGAAGGAGCTTTGGAGCCAGACATGTACAACTGCTTCTGTCCCTTGAAGGAAGGGCAGTAACATAGACGGATGGCCTGGGAGGCTAGGCTCACCAAGCTACTGATTGGTGGTAGCCTTCAAAGTGAGTTTGCAGAAGTGCATACTCACAAAGAAGGTGTATTATGGGCCACTACTGTAATGCAATAAACACATCCCTCCTCAACACATCCCTCCTCAGGTCATGAGGTTAAACTATTCAAGTGCTCTTGCTCTGTTTGCCAGGATGCTGGCTAGAGCAGGTACCCTCATAGCTATCTCATTGATGGCCCCCAAGCAGCTCTTGCCTCAGCTTTAGAAGGAATCCCAAGAGAGTAGGAACAAATAATCATTGTCCATTATAAGGGAAGCCTAATGGTCGGCAGACACTGAGACAAAAAAAATCACATAGAAAAAAAAATTTTTTTTTTTTTTTTTTTGGTCAAAGCCTTCAAAGGCTGAAGGAGATGACGTCTCCCAGTCTGCTGGGAATTTCTTGTTCATCTACACTGAAGGTTGTTTTTTCTCCTGCCTTGCTTGTCATCAGTTATGAGAGGCTGGTAGAAACTGTTGCCCAAGCTGGGGGAATCAGTTTGGAGCTGCTTCTCCCACCTCTTCTATTTGAGGTGCAAGAAGTAATTTAGGAATCACTTTTTCCCCATCAACCCCCTCCAGTTCCTGTGTTGCAGTCACAGGTGCTATCATTTTATATTTTTTTTGCCTAACATTGATTGTGAGACTGTTGACAGCTATTATACTACTGATGACTTAAGCACTGGCTTTGATTGCACCTTCCTATTTCCAAGCATCAGAATTGTTTACTACTGTAATGTTGTAGACCCCTGTAGCATTGAAATTAACTTTATTTATGCCATTACATGCAATGCCAATGTTGTCAGCATCATTGCTGGTCGCCAGCTTCCCAGCATTAGTGCCAGAACCATTTTTTTACAGCATTATTATTGATGCCACCTTACTTGACAATGGGCTGACACCTATATTCCTGGTCTCAGTTCCTCAGTTATTAGCACTGGTGCTGATTTCAAGACTTCTGAATACCATGAAATTGTATTCTTTGGTGCATTCAGACTTGCCATAGCTTATAAAAGCAGTAGGTGAATCTGCTCCTGACTATGAAGCCTTCAGTCCTTTCAGACCCTGCAGCAATACAAAGAGCCCTCAGGTCTTGTGAAGTATACCCCCACCAAGTCCTCATCAAGTATAGCTTCTTCATTTTCCAAGTTTGCGCAAGCGGCCTTGTAAACTCTTAGGAAATCAAAGCATCTTGGAATTTCCAGATGAACCACCAGTTGTCAGTTTGGATGAGGCAGAAGGAACACATTCTCTGACTGTTATCAGATGACTCCACGTTTGTGGAATAACTGGAAATCATGAGGCAGCATGAGGTTAGCCAAATGACCTCCATCCCTTCCTCTAAATGGAGACTTCAGAAGGTATGAGGTTCTCATAATTGTCTTCCTGAGAGGTTCCCTCAGGTGGACACCCTAAAAGATTCCATCAGGATTGAATGGGAAAACCCATGTGCAGTATTTCCGGTTCCAAAGAAAGACAACTGGGTCTTCTGGCCCCCAGGGAGTGGACTACCTTGGTAGAGACCCATTAATTGATAACAAGATTTCTGCAGTAGTTATTAAAAAAACTTCCACATGCCATCCCAACTTTGTGGAATAGAGAGGTAAAGCCCTGATAATAACCACAATAAACAGAACATGCTGGAGTAATAGATTCCTATCTCAGAGACTTCCCATACTCTAGAACAAACTACCTATCTATATCAAACAAACCTCCTCATTAGCACTCTTCAAGAAAAATCTTGATGATTGGATGGGAGATAGGAAATTCACCCCGAGGATCACTTCTGTGGCTCTGCTTGACAGGGGCACAGGAAAATAATTTTCTTGGGTGGCAAAAGCCAGGGTACCATTTGGCTAGGCGTATATAGGCCCTAGGGCCAATAGCTTAGTACCTACCTATGAACCTATGACCCAGGTTTGAATAGTGGTCTGGTTGCTGTAGGAGCTGGCCTTGGACAGTGAGGATTGATGAGGCAGAGCCTACTTACCTCTCTTGGTGGGAGGGTTGAAGGGCACTAGCTCAAAGTTTGGACCTGTTTTCGATCCCTGGTGGAGACCTGGATCAAGGAGGATCTTGCCTTCAGGAAGGGTAGGGCTAATTGAGGCAGTGTAACTCAAAGAAGTGGGAGATACCAGACACCCACTCCATGCCAACCCCATGGTGTATGGGGGCTTACTCAGAGGTGAATGCTAGAGCTAATAAAGAAAGGTCCTTCTCCTAGAGGATGATAAAACCACTCTTGTCTTTTGGGCCTTGCTTCTTAGTGGAATGAATGAGTTAAAGGCTGTCATCTCCTGCGTAATGAATAGGTTACATGGGCATGTGGGTTGGAGGACTGATGATTATGGGGATCAGGAAGTTATCCCTGTAGGCACTAAATTATGCTACAAGTATGTTACACTTTCATTAAGATTTACGTAGTGAAATACACCATAAAATTGAGGGGTTTCTAGATGTGTTTTTGAAAAAGAAATTGTTGTCCCATGACAAGACTGCCTCCAGCATGAGTAATGTCATCATATATGTCATGCATAATGTTGTAGGGGGAGCTGCTTGAGGGCTGGGATCCAGCAGTGTCATTTGCTGACACTCATTGGCTTAGACACACATATTTTGATGAGGATACCAACTTGGTCTTTCTGAACTCTCCCTTTTCAAGTCTCCAGCTTTTCAGGAAGGAGGTCCATAAGCACCTTAAAAATATGGAAAAAAGGGCAAAACCCTGATGGCTATGTGGTGCAAAATTCCACCTTTTCAATGTTCTATGTTCATCAGTCCCAGTACTGCAATAACTGCCTTTATGCTATAAGAGTTGCTTCCCTGTCCAGGAAACAACTGGCTAGCTTCACAAAGCTTTGGCTTCCCCCACACACTTTCATTCTCACTGCTGATTGGTTAGCCCAAGGGGAGACTTTCTTGCCACCTTGAGGAGCAGACATCATTACTAGGGGTTCATAAGATCAGCAATCAGTTTTGAACTTCATTTCTTGCAGATAACTCCCCATTTGGAAAACCCTTCTACACAGAAATGATTGCCTTTTTAAGAAAATTTTGTTTGATTTTATTTTCTGGCTAAAAACGTTATTTCTCATTAAGAAATATGGTATTTTTTATTAGTATCAGAAGTTTCCTTAAAGGCTTTGATAAACATAAATGTGATAGTGTTCAATCTCGACGTTTGTTCTTACACATGGTTCGGAGCCGATCCTCGGCTCCGTGCCGGCCTCTTGCAAGCTCTGCATCGAGAAGAAGCTCGAGACAATCTAATACCCACAATCCCCCTCTGCCTTTACCTCAGATCTAGTTTGCCGCTGCTGCGTTCGCATCGCTGGGAGCTAGCTCGAGCATCTAAAGTTAAGATATAACTTATTTTGTTATATTTTATTGGATTTTCTTGTTCTAGTTGATATATCTTGATATACTGAGTGATTGTGTGTTGAGTGGTTAAATTCTCGGTACCGTTAATCTTATTTATCGGTTAGAGTTTTTCGGGGCCTACAACCCTTCTTAAATTTAAAAAGGATTTGACATTTAAACCGGATTTGACACTTTTTTCTCGGATTTGACTATATTACTGGACTTGTCTTTTTCTTGTAAAATGTCTGATAAGGTAAAATCTGGATTTAAGCATTGTCAGTGTGGCCAGAAAATGTCAGTAACTGACAACCATAGTTCCTGCGTCTACTGCCTTGGCCCTCTCCACTTGCAAGAGGACTGTTCTATCTGTCACTCTTTTAGTGGGAGGGTCATGACAGATAGGCGCAGGAAACTCATGGACAGAGGTTTATTAAAACCTTCTTTTCAGGAGGCTCTGGATGCTTCTGACCAGGCATCGAAATCCTCTAAGGAATCGAAGATGTCGGAGCCCAAGTCATCGGCTCCGAGCTCTTCAGCAAAGGTTAGATCACCGGTTCCACAGACTTCGGGGCTGAGTGTTCAACTGGTATCGGTTCCTGAGCCTCGAGTCTTGGAACCGGTGATGGAGCTCCCTCCTTCGACCTTGTTGAGGTCGGCTCCGTCTTCGGTTCCTTCGACCCATTCTTCTTCCAAACTTTCTGATATCGATGTGGATCGTGTGGTGCAGAAGTTATTGGAGCATTCGGCCCTGTCCAAACTTATTTCGGTTTCCACCCAGTTGGTGTCGAAACTTGAAGGCCTCCCAGTGTCTCCATCCATTCCTCCTCCGAGACCTGTTCAGTCTTTGGAGCCGGAAGAGGCTGATCTTCTGATTGTGGAGCCCTCGGGTCCAGAACCGTCCTTTTCTCGGTCTGTTCCTCTCACCTCGACTCAGTCGGACCCGATACCGGAGTCTCGGAGCCGACGATCTGTCCTTGGTTCCGGGGCCGAGTCGAACCGGCGTTCGGTTCCGACTCTCCCCTCGGGCCTCGGCGCTGATCGATTCGGCTCCGTCCTCGGGTCGATGCCTTCGTGCCTGTGTCGGGATTCTTCCCATTTCTTCGAACCAGGAGATTCTTCGATGCGGGACCCGGGGGCGTTCGACCTAATGAGGAAGGTGTTGTCTACCCAGACAACCACATCAGTGGAAGCAACCTCTCCTCCCCATAAAGGGCCGTTATCCTCCTCTGCACCCACGGCCACATCCAAGCGTCGGGCACCAGTGTCTCAGCCACCCCTGGAGGGTGCCCCCTCTTCCTCGGAGGCTTCTTCGGATGCTCCCCACGAAGAAGTCCCTAGGAAAAGATTGTGTAAGAGGAGACACTTGGATTCTCCACAAGAATCCTTGACATCTGATACTGATTTAGATGAGTCAGAAGGGTCCCTAAGTCACCTTCAGAAGATGTCTCTTTTCGGACATATTGGAGATCCTGAAACAGAGAGGTGACTGGCAGTCCCTTCCCCTTCTGAGGATGAGTCAGTTTTGCTGAAGGCATTTGGTGCTCGCCCTTCTTCCTCCTGGGTCACTCCGCCCTTCGAATTAATGGAACTAATTGCTCGAAGGGCGTGCCACCCTCCTGACACAGTGGAACCAGTCCCAAGGAAACCCAATAAATACATCACGGCACCTCAGGACAAGTCCTACTTAACAAAAGGAGTTCCAGTGGACACTATGGTGGTGGCAGCGGCCACGAAAAAGGAGATGTCGGAGTCTTCCTCATCTGTCCATCCCCCTAATAAAGATTCTAGGACGATGGATAGGTACGGGAAGCGCATTTTTAGTTCAGCGGCTTTTTCCATGCGATCCCTGAACTATTTGACCCATTTTACACGTCTACAGAGGGATCTAGTCAAAGAATTGGGAGATACCCTCCAGGGTACTACAGATGCGGCTGTCTCAGAGAAAGTGACAGGCCAACTTAATACCCTTACATCTATTGTGAACTCGTCCATGAGGCTGATTTCCTACGCAGCCGAAGGTTCGAGTAGGGCAGCAGCTTCAGCGATTGCTCTTCGCAGACAATCCTGGATGCACTTATGTTCCTTTATGGAAGCCTTCAAGTCTTCCTTTACTAACGCCCCATTTGACGGTGCCACTCTCTTTGGCCCCAAAGTAAAGGAGACCCTTACCCGGTGTGAACAGGAGGGAAAGACTCTGTCTGCTGTCGGAGTCCGTTTTTCCACCCCAACCAGACCGTACCCCAAAGGGCAACGTGGTGGAAAAATGTGGTTTCAAAACCCCAAGGATCTTTCCCAGGCACACAGGGAGATGCCCCTCTAGAGGCAGAGGAGGGGCAGAGGTGGAAGACGCCGCCTGGCGGCAGAGGGGGTCCGCAACATCAAGGTGACAGGGATGCACTCCCTGGTAAACCTTTCCAGCACTCCTGAGAGGAGGCCCGACTGTCCTGCTCTGGAGGCAGTCGGGGTCGCTAGCTTTATACCCTCAGGCCTGGCAAAATATAACTACAGACAAGTGGGTAAAAGCGTGGTTACCAGAGGTTACAACATACCCTTTCTATCCCATCCCATCCCAAAGAAAAGACTCCCAGATGTACCGCCCCATCTGAGAGCCAGCAGCTATAGAAATTTCAAAGCTGCTAGAAAAAAGAGTCATCCAACCAGTCCCGCGGACCAGCAAGGATTCGGGACTTACTCAAGGTTCTTTTAGTTCCAAAGAAAACGGGGGACTGGAGGCCCATCCTGGACCTAAGCTACCTCAATACCTTCGTCAGGAAAGAAAAGTTCCGAATGGTCACGCTTCAGTCGATCCTTCCATTCTTACAGAAGGACGACTGGATGTGCTCAATAGATCTAGAAGATGCATACTACCACATCAAAATGGCCAGGGCATCCAGAGATCATTTGCGCTTCTGGCTGGGGGCCAGTCACTTTCAATTTCGAGCCCTGCCCTTTGGTCTGACCTCAGCCCCAGGGTCTTCACCAAATGCATGGCAGTGGTAGTGTCTCACTTGAGACGCCAAGGATTCCAGGTGTTTCCGTATCTGGACGACTGGCTCCTTTCTGCCACCACCCAGCGTCAACTATTACAGGCCAGAGACTTTACTCTTCAACTGTGTGTTCACCTAGGAATTTCCGTAAACTTCGAAAATCCTTGCTTCAGCCATCACAAAATATCTTGTTCATAGGAGCAGAATTAAACACACGTCAGTTAATTCTAAGACTTCCCCCAGAAAGGATACTATCACTTCAGACTCACATACGTCTTCTACTTTTGTCAAGGAAATCTCCAGCAAAACTGGTACTGAAGGTGTTGGGACTCATGTCAGCCTCCCTTATTGCAATACCCTTGGGAAGGCTGCACATGAGAGTCCTACAATGGCTACTGTTTGCACAATGGTCGTTTCAACAACTACCTCTAACACACGAGATTCTTATAACGAAGACATGCAAAACACATCTAAACTGGTGGCTTCAAACGTGCAACCTTTCCAAGGGGAGACCATTTGTGCTACCCACGCCTACAGTTACGGTGACCACGGACGCTTCCCTGATAGGGTGGGGGGGCATCTTTCAGGGACGGACAGTCCAAGGCGAATGGACCAATTTGGAGTACAATCTGCACATCAATGTTCTAGAGTTGAGGGCAGTGTTTCTAGCGTTGCAACACTTTGCTCCCCTTCTTCCTCTGGGAACTATTGCAGTTCAGACGGACAACATGTCTGTAGTCTGGTACATAAACAAACAAGGGGGAACCAAGTCCTATCAGCTATGCAGAGAGGCCATGAGAATCTGGCAGTGGGCGGAGTCCACGGGTCGCTTTCTAATAGCAACGCACATCCCGGGGTCATCCAACGTCATAGCCGACAGGCTGAGCAGAGCAATTCTGTTACCGCACGAGTGGTCCCTAAAACAGTCAGTGGTGAAAAGGATTTTTCGCACGTGGGGCCAGCCTTCCTGCGATCTGTTTGCGTCTCCAATGAACGCCAAATGCAGGAGCTACTTTGCCCTATTACCCCCTCCAGGGGAAGTCCCCAGGGACGCACTGATTCACGATTGGCCCCCGGGACTCCTGTACGCATTTCCTCCATTTCCTCTGATATCGAAGTTTCTCCAGAAAGCCAGAAACCTACACAGGACAATAATCCTCATTGCCCCATTCTGGCCTCGTCAAATTTGGTTTCCCTTCCTGAAGACACACTGCATTCGGGGACCCTGGATTCTGGACCCAGAGCCAGATCTATTGACTCACTCGTCAGGGGCTCCCCATCCCGCGCTCCTGTCCCTCCATCTAGCAGCTTGGCTGCTCCAATTCCCAACTTAGCCAGGTCTGATCTTCTTTCGCCAGCAGTTCGGAATATATTGGTGGCTTCTCATAAAGCTTCCACTACTAAAACATATTCTAGTAAATGGAAGCGATTTGTATTCTTGGAATACACAGCAAGTGGATCCTTTTATAGCTCCTTTGAATAAAATATTAGAGTTTTTAACGGACTTATTCCATCAGGGTGCTTCTCCTGCTACACTAAGAGTTCAATTGGCTGCCATTTCAAATTTCCATGTGGAAGAATGTGGGGCTCCTGTTATGGCTCACAGACTTTGTAAAGCCTTTTTAAAAGGAGTTTTTCATATTAGACCACCAGTCAGATCTCCTACGTCACCTTGGAGTCTAAACTTGTTGTTATCCAAATTAATGTTGCCCCTTTGAACCTGCCTCTTCTTGCCCATTAAAATTTTTGTCCTGGAAGACTCTCTTTTTGGTAGCCATTACTTCTGCTAGGCGAGTATCTGAACTTCAGGCTCTCTCCATCAAGCACCCTTATTTGATCTTTCACTCTGACAGAGTTTCTCTTCGAACAAATTCATCCTTCCTCCCTAAAGTGTGTTCTATTAACAATATTAATCAGTCCATTGAATTACCCACCTTCTTCAAAAATCACTCCAACAAAATGGAGTATATGTTGCACAAATTAGATGTTCACAGACAACTAAGATTTTACTTGGATAGAACAAAAGATCACAGAAAAACTGATCAACTTTTGTGGCCTTTGCTGATAGCAGGAAAGGACTAGCGGTTACCAAAAGAACTCTTTCTAAGTGGCTAACGGATTGTATAATCTATGTCTATGATTCCTCAAATCTAACTCTCTTACAGAAACCCAAGGGACATTCCACAAGGTCAGTGTCTACATCTCTGGCTCATGCAGCCCGCCTACCACTAGACGCTATTTGTGCGACTGCTACTTGGTCTAAGCCACATACATTCATTTCTCATTATAAGGTAGACAAGGCTTCTAGGGACAGGGCAACCATTGGTTCCACTGTGCTCAAGAACGTCCTTCCGTGAGTTCCTCAGGAACAAGGAGCTAGGGATGCTACCCATGTGTAAGAACAAACGGCGAGATTGAACACTATCACATATAGAAGTTATGTCCTTACCATAACGTTCCATGTGGAGTGTTCATCTCGCCTTTGTTCTTACATTCCCACCCTCCCGCCCTTAAGAAGAACGTTCTTTTGATGCCTGGCCGGGAGCATCCTGCTACTGCTGGCAGATGTTATGTACATAGTTGACATATATATATATATATATATATATATGTCTATTTCTTCTTTTATATATATAGTTATGTATAGACTCTTATTTCTGTGCATATGTGATGTAAGCATGAATGTGCTCTCTCTGGAGATTGGTTTGCTTGCAAACTAGATCTGAGGTAAAGGCAGAGGGGGATTGTGGGTATTAGATTGTGTTGAGCTTCTTCTCGATGCAGAGCTTGCAAGAGGCCGGCACGGAGCCGAGGATCGGCTCCGAACCATGTGTAAGAACAAAGGCGAGATGAACACTCCACATGGAACGTTATGGTAAGGACATAACTTCTATTTTTAGCTGGTGGTGTTACTTGACATATTGGGGTATGTTTTTGTCAAAATGTATGTGCGGTTTGTGCAAACTTATTATTCTGTGACTTAAAGTAATACCCTGTGATGGGCAGGGATGTGTTTTACAGTGTAGTGCGTATGCTCACTTTATGACAAACTGCCAGACATTTTTCTTTTTCTATCAGTGATTTAATTTTGTAAAAGGAGTCCTGACAAGGAGGTTGAGTGCATAGCGGCCGTGACAAGAAGTGTGAGTATAAGTGTGCTGCTTGTGTACACTAGGTGAAAACTTACCTTCCAAATAAATAACTCCAGTGACATTTACTGCTTTTCACATTTCCTCCTCTGCTACAGCATGAATAGTTACCCCTGTCCTGCTGGTTGTACTCCTGCTTTTCCTAGAAAGAAAAAAAAAATTTACCAAGGAGCTCTTGCTGTTTCCACAGGATCTGTCTACACCTCAGCTGACACTGGGTAAACCTGTAGTGGCCATTGGTTGTTTCTCAGACCACTCACTAACCTCTCTGGCTTCCTTTGGTATAGTCCTTTCAGCCAACACAAACTGGGGATTCAGACACATCCTCTTTGCCTGTTCCAGAGTCTGATATGGGCATTGGAGAACCATCTTCTCTAGGGCTGGAAGATATCTGGATGATTCTTCATGGGGTAACCTTGGGAAGAGCTCATTGGAACAGTCAGTTACATCCCTCCTTTAAGTTGATCTCCCTCCACAGGACTCCTATAAAGGAAAAAAAGATTAAACAGTCTTTATCTTAAGAAGTAATTACAGTTAAGAAAGATTGTCTTACCATAGCAAGGCATGCATTACAGGCTTTGAATCCTGGTGTCTATAAGTCATTACAGGTGAGCATTCCCTGTAAAGAAATTCCTGAGTAAACATGGTCTGATGATTCTGATTATGACAGAGATAGGGCTTCTTCAGATTAATTCTTACCCTCATGTGGAGGAATTTTGTTTTAATCAGATTATAGCTAGGATGATTGAGGTATTTTCATGGGAACAAATAGATGTTCCCACTGTAGTGAGGAGATATTATGTTACAAATGAATATTTCTCATGCCTTACCCCTACCTATCCCTCTTTTACTGATAGCCATGGAGGATGTGTTGAATGCTGCCTGTAGTCATCCTGATTCTTAGCCATTAGTCCCTAAGAAAAAACAGATAAAATATGTAAAGTGTCTCAGACTAATACATTTCTTTTCTCTCACCTTAGATCATACCTAGAAGCCATATCCACTGCATCTCTTGCTGGCAGTCGACTTCACTGAACACTAACTTCATCTGTCAACAAGAAGTTAAATTGCATAATTAAGAGAATGTTTTTTTCTTTCAATGTAACTTTCAAAATTCTCAGTTATCAAGTGTACATGTAGACATTTATGCTTTGTTATATGGGTAGTCTTAGGGAATTTGTTACCTCACTTCCTAAAGAAGAAAGTTCTGTTTTGAGTGAAACAGTTTCTACCTTGTCACAGGTATCTCAAATCTTAGATTCTGCTGTAGATAAAGAGGCATTGTTTGGTTCTTCAGCTACCTAAGTTGTCAAACAACATGATGAAAGAGGAAAATTGATTCAGGGAGTATCTTAAGATTTTTCTTGTCCCCCAGTGCAAATCTTTTAACTAAAAATCCAAATAAGCAAAACCAGTATATTCTGGCAAACAAGAAGCTAAAAACAAATGGCCAGAGAGAAACAACAACAGGAAACAGGAGTCCTTTCTAAAAAAAAAAAAAAAAAGGGACAGACAAACAGTTCAGAATGACTATGCCAGTATTCCTTTCCCCCTTCCCTCTTCTCCGGCCAATATCTCCAAAAACCTGTCTCACAGCCTGGTCTTCAACATCTCCCTTTGGGAAGGTTGTCTAAGACTCTTTGGTGTTAAAGGTGGTTTAGTAGGGTTATAGATGGCAGTAGACAGAAAAACATCCTTTCAGATTCCTCCCCACCATCCAAACCAAACATATTTTCCTCAGGTTTTTCAGTCTTTACACAATCAAGGAGTAAGCTGAAGAGGCAAAGCTTTCTATTTCAGAATAGTTTTGGTACCAAAGAAAGAAGCTCTTGGAGACCAGTACTAGAGCTTTCATTTTTAAACCTGTTTGTGAAAGTTTCAAAATTTAAAATGTTAATTCCACAAATCCTTCTCCCTTATTCCTTCCATGAGTTACATGCTAACATTAGACATAAAAAATACTTAATACCACATTCCCATAGTCATGGGCTTCAGGAAATTTCTGTTGTTCTGTCTGGGTCACATTATCATTTTTCTGCATTACCCTTTGGATTATGTACACCTCCAAGGGTGTTCACAAAATGTCAAGCTCCAGTCACAGCTCATTGCAGACTGAATGGCATTCACACATTTTATATTGATGACTTGTCTTTCTAGAGTCTTTATCCATATGTCAAGTCATTAACCTGGGTTTTGTGCCTTCTAACCAAGCTGGGCTTCCAGTGTAATAGTGGTTCATACCAGGCTGTACATGAAAGTACTCCAAATAACATTCAAGTACTGTGTCTCAGTCTGGGACCCCCTTCTCCTTTCATATCATGTTTTCCAGGACTTGCAAGTTGCATCCACAGTGGTGATGAAAACACCTCAGATAACTACAGGATAGCCTTTCCAGCTATAGATTCCTTAAGCATCAGTCATCAAAGACACATTTACCCGGGGGTGGGGCAGTTGTAGGCCCATGCAGTTTGTCTCTGCATATGGCTGAAGCCCCTCATAAGCAAAGTATGAATGTGGATGATTCTGTAACACTAGTATGTGTAATTCTGCAATATTGTTAAAACTAGCACTGCAAGCATCTAGTCTTGCAATAATATTTCTACAGAAATGTTTTATTAGCACCCCTGTAGAAATCTAGTTTTATAATAGCAGTACTGCATTAAACTTCTTGATACACAGCAAGGGAACTGATTACTGCTGCATAAGAAGTAAGCTAAATCTTGAAGATGCTGTCTCTTCCTACCATTTTAAGTATGTGAACAGTGTATATTGTGTTTCTTTCCCACCATTTAGTGCATAATGAAATAAATCATCCTGTTCTTTCAAGCAGTTAGTATGCGAGAAAAAATGCGCCATATCAGAATGAATCAATAAATGCAGGGTAAATAAGATCAAGACTTTGCAAGGCTACGTGAACTCTGTTTAGGACAGAAATTGTTGTTTACATATGTGCCTGACTGTATTAATGACAGAAGTTTGTGGGTTCTGGTTGATGGTATATGGGGACCCCACAAGCAGGCAATGATTTCTTTGAGCATGCCTGCTCTAATACCTGCTGGAAAGCACTAGGAAGCCTTAAACTGATACAAGCACTCAACTCTCCTTATTAATAAGGATAAATTAATCACAGGCACTAAACAGCTTATAATTGCAAAGTACCTTGATAAGGTAAGGGAAAACAGCTCCTGTACTTTTCAAAAAAAAAAAGTACCAAACCAGGCATGTCCAAGGGTCAGCTTCCGTTGATTTCTCCTGTCCACCTGGTGAATCTGGGCATACTGGGGCAATGCAGCAATTGCCTAATGTACACAGACAACCCTCTCCTCCTACCACCCAACACTACAACCTATGAGAGATGCACTTAAATAGCCAAACTGGAAGCAAAGCTCTCTCTCCACCCATGATTGTGCTAGACAGTCAAGAGGAGAAGGTTAACACCCGCACTACACCTCAAGTAACACATAGCCCTTCTAAACTCACACCAACACACACACACATAGCAACACTAAATCCACATATGCGGAGGCCCTTAACTGTAACCTGCACAAGCAACAATGACCTCCGAAGCTGAAACACAAACAAACACCAATCACAGCCAAAGTGTCACATAGCTCACAACACCAGTGTGCCACCCAGCAACAGCCCCTAAGGCAAGACAACATACCTAACACTTTAGACATAGGTGACTCTATAGTCAAGCACACCGATGTCCCACTCACCAGGCTGAACAAGGAGAAAATTACAGTGAACTGCCTGTCGGGTGTCAGGATCCGCCACATAACTCATGCACTTAAGTCACTCCACAACAAGTACAACTATGACTCTGTCATTGTCCATGTTGGAGTGAATGACTTGAGACGTACCTTCCTGGACTACATGAAAAGAGACATGGAAGAGCTCTCAGATCATGTGGCCCAGGCAGGTATGACCCTAGCCCTGAGTAGCATACTGCCTTTGCCCAGAATGATACCACAATATAAAGACAAAATGATTGACTTCAACAATTGGCTAAGCTTCTGGTGTCATTCAAAGAGGATCCAGTATCTGTCTGTCTGGGATGACATGATCAACAGACCACGATGCTTTGCCAGAGATGGTCTGCGCCTGTTGCCCCTGGGATTCAGGTTACTGGCAAAGGCTGTTGCCACCCCTATAGTGCCTTTTTTAGGCAAAGTTCAAAGGACAAAACCACCACCGTAACAGGTACAAGCATGCAAAATCTGAAAGTAATGCTACTCAATGCTAGAAGTCTAAACCTCAAAATGCACTCTCTCAAGGCACTCCTAAAAATGGAGAACATCGATATCTGTGCAGTAACTGAGACCTGGTTCAAGACTCCAGAGAGCACCCCTGCAATACCAGGCTACAACTCTTACCACACTTTTCGGCCACCAAACCAGGATCGAAACACTAAAGGTGGAGGAGTGTCCATATTCACCAAGGATATTCACACCACCAGGTTAGTTGCCCAACACAATGCATCTGAAATTCTCCAGGTGCAACTAACACTAGGTAAGACTGCAATCCAAATTGTAGCTTGCTACAGATTCCCCACCATGCCCCAAGATTCTCACTACACCTTTCTAAACATACCGGAAAATATTAATATACAACCAAACACCCTTATACTGGGTGATTTCAACTACCCTGCCATTAACTGGGAAAACTACTCGTGTACCAACACCTGTGCCCAACGGTTCTTGGAATTCATAAATTCCAGTGCCCTGGATCAACTAATCCATAGTCCCACCAGGGGCTCCAATATCCTAGACCTGGTCATTACCAACATGGGAAATCAATGCTCCACACCTATGGTCACCCCCTCGTTGGTCAGGTCAGACCATAAGATAATCACCCTTAACATCCACATCCCACCCCCACCCCCCAGTAAGGAAACCTCCATAAAAAACTTCTCCAAAGCCAACTTCATGCTACTCAAGTCAGAAGTTACAAACTTCATGACACCCATGCAGATGGGAACTGAAAGTTTGACTGCTGAGTCCTACACTAAGGCACTGTACGAGCACATCCACTCATGCATGAATCGTGCCATCCCAAGTAGAACCAAGATGCACTCCTCCAAAAAAAGGAAGCCAATCTGGTGGTCCCCTGTCATAAACAAACTTTACAACACAAGGAAGAAACTGTTGCAGAAAAGAGGAAAATCCCAGGATGCAAAAAACTCCCTTACCAGCCTCAGTAAGAAGCTGAGATCCCTCATAAAATCCTCCAAAGCTAGTTACGAAAATAAAATTGCCAAAGATTCCAAAGACAACCACAAGGCACTCTAACTATGTCAAGGATCTAAATGGCAATGCTCAGATCTGCTCTGAGCTACAACAGAATGGCATTAAATATACTGATCCCAATGATATTGCCAATATCCTGGCAGATCGATTCAGTGCCAACTTCACCCCCCTCTCACCCCCTAAATGGCCCATCCCAATACCGGAAGATTGCCAAATTCTGGTAATAACGGCCACCCAGGTAAAAAACGCACTCTCCAAAGCTAAGAATTCAGCATCCATGGGAACAGATGACTTCCCGGGCTGTGTACTACATGAACTACAAAATAAACTGGCACCTCACCTAAGTGTCATGTTTAATCATACCCTCACCTCAGGCTTCATGCCCACTGAGTGGTGCACAGCTACAGTTATCCCACTCCACAAGGGGGGATCCACCTTGGATCCCGGGAACTACTGCCCCATCAGTCTGACGAGCCTGATCTGCAAGGCCATGGAACGTATTATCATGGAACTTATAAACAAAGACATTGGCAACCTTAAAACACTGGACCCCACCCAGTTTGGGTTCATGAAGGGCCGATCTTGTCTCCTGAACCTGATTGACTTCTTCGAATCAGTCTCCAGAGCTGGTGACGAGGGTAAGGCAGTCCACACAGCCTATCTGGAACTCGCCAAGGCCTTTAACAACATCCCCCACTCTGGAATCTTAGATAAACTTACTAAGCTGGGCATTAATCCCTACATCACTTGATGGGTTGCCAACTGGCTTACTGACAGAACCCACACTGTAAAAGTAGCTGACTCCAAATCCAGCTCCAGACAAGTGACAAGTGGAGTACCTCAAGGTTCAGTCCTGGGACCTCTCCTTTGGCATCTACTTCTCTGAAGTACAGGCCAACACTAAGGGACTCTGTCTAACAAAGTTCGCAGATGACTGCAAACTGGGAGCCATTATTGAATCCCCAAATGATGTGGATACTCTACAAAAGGGCCTTACAGAAATAGATGCTTGGTGCCAGAGCCATGGGCTCAAGCTCAATGCCAAGAAATGTATAGTTATTCCCTTTGGGAAAAAACATGTACCCGTGAATTACCATATAGGTGTAAGTACACTAAACACCAAAAGTGTGATAAGTGACTTAGGGACACAGGTGGACAGTGGTCTCACCTTTAATAACCACATCGCCACAACAGTCAGGAAATCCTTCTATGTGGCACACCTCATCACTAAGGGCTTTTCATCCTGAAAAAAGGAGGTCATTGTCCCACTGTACTCATCCCTCATTAGACCCATGATAGAATACAATGCCCCGTTTGGTATGTACCTCTCAAGACATCTGCAACAACTGGAAAGGCCGCAGAAATACCTCACTAAAAGAATCACAAGCCTAAAGCAGATGCCCTACGCTGACCGCCTTAAATAACTCCAGCTATACTCTGTCGCATATCGTCTACTCAGAGGCGATCTCTGCTTAACATACAAGGCCATGTCAAACCCAGAGCTGTTGGACATGCTACACTTAAAGAAATCCCAATCCCTCAGAGCCACACGCTCCAGGGATCTAAACCTTGTCATCACAATAAACAAAACATGCTGGAGGGATAGGTTCCTGACCCAGAGACTCCCCAGACTCTGGAATAGATTGCCCATACATGTCAAGCAGAGTGCCTCTTTGGCCCTCTTCAAAAGGAACCTTGACGATTGGATGGGAGAAAGGAAATTCACCCCGGGGATCACGTCAGTCGCCCTGCTAGACAGGGGTCCAGGGAAGTAAATAGTGTGGGAAGAAATAGCCAGGGAATTGTTATGGCTAGGCTTGTATAGGCCCTAGGGCTGATAGCCTAGTACCAACCTATGAACCTATGAATTTGGGGGTAGGGTGGGGGAGCAGAGTGAGCCTGAAGGGCAAACGGAGCTGGAAGAACCATACAGACCAAGATGCACCAGAGAAACAGTTTAAGTAAAGTGCCACAGGTCAGAGCCAGTACTTCAGACTAGTAAACTTTATCTTGTATAAAAAGCTGTTGTTTAACAAAAGAATGCCGATGGGGGAGACGAGTAAGTAGTGAGAGATGGGAGGGAGAAGGCCTTATTAATGCCTCCCAGTTGGTGTGCACACCACTGACCTTCCTAACATAATGCAGACAAAATTAAAGTAGTATTAAACCTATGATGTTAAGTTGTCAATCTCGCCTTCATTCTTGCTGGATGGGTTCGGAGCCGATCCTCGGCTCCGACTCGGCACTTGCTAAGCTCGAGAGCTAATTTTACCAGCTCGAGGCAACCCTATATCCCATGATGCAAGGCGGAGATTACCCAGATCTCATTTGCTGCTTCGCTCACGAGGTGCCTTCTTTTACCAGCTCTAGGTAAGTGATCAGTTTTAGAGACTTTTCGTCTACCCCCCTTTAAATTTATATATATATATATTTGTATTTTGTTAATTAACAACTTACTTTAGCCCTATTCCCGTCAGTGTTCCCTTCTTTTTGAGTAAATTATTCCCTTGTCCCTAGTTAGGCCTTAGGCCTTCCCCTCCCTAAATTTTTTCCTGTCAGGGATTGTTTGTGTATGACTGTGTTATCCCTGTTTATTTTAATTTGTTGGACTGAGTGTTTTTGTGTGTAAGTGTGTTACTGTGGTGTTTCATCGACACAGTTATGTCGAAGGACACTAAGGTCTCAGGCTTCAAGAAGTGTGACTCGTGCTGTCAGAAGATGTCTCTGACAGACAGTCACACTTCTTGTGTTTATTCCCTGGGACCTTCGCACCTGCAGGACTCTTGTGCTGTCATGCTTTCAGCCCAAGAGTCCTGCAGGAGCGGAAAAATAAGCTGATATTAAGGGGCTTATTAAAGCCCGAGAGCTCCCCGACTAAGTCAGCGCCGGGGAAGCCCTCAAAACCTGTTAAGCCTTCGGCTCAGACTTCCAAGCCGTCGGCTTCAGGTTCATCCTCACCAGGTTCGAGATTGGCTCTGGCCGGAGCCGATCCTTCCATACCAGTCTCAGTATCGGCACCATCCGGCGCCGATACTGTCAAATCCAGACACTCAGTGTCGGCTCCGGCTGGAGCCGACGTATCTTCGGCTCCGATGGCTCCATTGATCTCAAAAAAGAGATCTCGATCCCCTTCAGTGGAATCTATACATCTAGCCATCGGAGCCATTCTTCTTGGTCATCCAGGCTATCTGATCACGACCTCGAGAGAGTGGTGAGTAGACTATTAAAGTCTCAGGCATTGGCCCAAATACTCCATAGCCCATCTCAACAGATAGTAGCTATCTCACATCCACCGAACATTCCTCCTTCGACTCTCTTACAGAGCTCAGAGCCGGAGCTCCTCGGAACCGGCACCGTTGTGACTTCGGAGCCGATACCACCCCTTTTGGCTCCGTCGTCCTCGGCTCCGATTTCCTCCTTGAGACCTTCATTGGAGGGACCCGGGCGTCTGGTCTCTCTCGTCGGCTCCAAGGGGGCGAGTGGCATCGGACCCTTGTCCGACCCCGTTCTCCCTCTCGGAGCTTCGGCGTTGGTGAGCTCGGCCCAGACATCTGCCTCGGAGCCTTCCCTGTCGGTGAGGCCTGGGGTTCCTATCTCTTCAGAGCGGGAACTTTCTGGTCTCTGACGGGGGAGCCTTCGAGGTGATGAGGAGTGTACTAGCCCCTGGGCTTAGTCAACGGACAGTTCCATCAGCTCCTCCCACTACAGTGCCTGCTGACGTCTCTTCCCACTCTCTTGCTCCCGGACCCAGAGATCCAACGCCTCAGGTTTCCCCATTGGGAATATCTTCCTCTTCAGAGGCTTCTCCTGATCCGTCAGGGGAACCCCCGCGTAAGAGGACATGTAAGAGGAAACATCTAGACTCCCCTGAGTCTACTACATCAGATACTGACTTGGATGAGTCGGAGGGATCCCCAAGGTCCTCCTCTGAGGATGTCTCATTTTCAGACATCCTTGAAATCCTTAAGCAGAGGGCGAACTGGCCCTCCCTTAATCCTTCCGAGGACGAGTCAGTATACCTGGAGGCATTCAGATCTCAACCCTCCACCTCCTGGGTGTCTCTGCCTTTCGACCCTCTCATGGAGGTAGTGGCTCGGAAGGCGTGGATGGCTCCGGATTCGGTGGATCCTATCCCTAGGAGACCTTCAAAATTTATTACGGCCCCACAAGATAGACAATATTTAACAAAGGGTGTCCCAGTTGATGCCATGGTGGTGGCTGCTGCCACCAAGAAGGAATTAGCTGATCCTTCAGTACCTGTCCATCCTCCTAACAAGGATTCTAGGACTATGGACAGGTACGGCAAGCGGATTTTTTCTTCAGCGGCTTTTGCCATGAGATCGCTGAACTACTTATGCCACTTCACCCGCCTTCAAAGAGATGTTCTTAAAGAGTTGGGAGAAGTTTTACAGGATCCGTCAGCTGTTGGGTCTCAGGATAAGATTAGCTCACAGCTAGGAATCCTTAACTCCATTGCTAACTCCTCCATGCGGCTCATTTCTTATGCAGCCGATGGAGCGAGTAGGGCCGCAGGCACAGGAGTGGCTTTAAGGCGTCAGTCCTGGATGTGGCTTTGTAATTTTGCAGACCCCTTCAAGGCGTCTTTCACAAACTCCCCCTTTGATGGCTCGACCTTGTTCGGTCCTCAAGTGAAAGACACTTTGACTAGATGTGAACAAGATGGCAAGACTCTTTCTGCCATAGGAGTCAGTTTCTCCACCCCTTCTAGACCTTACCCCAAAGGACAGAAGGGAGGGAAAATGTGGTTCCGCAAATCTCAAGGAGTCACGCCTGACGACAAAGTCAGTTTACCCCAGAGGCAGAGGGGTAACAATAATAGACGCCCTAGGGGCAGAGGTGGTCCGCAGAATCAGGGTAGCAGAGAGCCTCTTTCTGACAAACCCTTCCAGCATCCCTGAGATGTTGCCCGATTGTCCGCCTTCGGAGGCAGTCGGGGGAAAATTATCACTGTACCCAATAGCCTGGCTTTCCCTTTCTCAAGACAAATGGGTACAGTCAATTATATCTGAGGGTTACAAAATTCCCTTTATTCAAACCCCAATTCATCAAAAGGGAACCCTTCCAGACGTTCCACCCGGTCTAAGGGAACTAGCAGTACTAGAAATATCAAAACTGCTAGTAAAAAAAGAGCCATCCAGCCAGTCCCAGCAGACCAAATAGGATCCGGAATCTACTCAAGGTTCTTTTTAGTTCCAAAAAAGACAGGGAACTGGAGACCAATATTAGATCTGAGCAAACACAACAAGTTTGTAAAGAAATCAAGATTCCGGTTGGTCACGCTTCAGTCCATTCTGCCCTTTCTGGGCAAGGACAATTGGATGTGCTCGATAGATCTTCAGGATGCGTACTATCACATAAAAATTCACAGACGCTCCAGAAGATTTCTCCGCTTTCGGCTGGGGACCAGTCACTTCCAATTCAGAGCCCTGCCCTTTGGACTCACTACAGCCCCCAGAGTGTTCACCAAATGCATGGCAGTGGTTACGGCTCACCTGAGACGTCAAGGATTCCAGGTGTTTCCATATCTAGACGACTGGCTCCTCACTGCCACCACCAGGCATCAGCTTCTCCAAGCCAGAAATTACACCATTCACACTTGCAGAGGGCTAGGAATTTCTATAAATTTCGAAAAATCTGCCTTGTCGCCTTGTCAATCTATTACTTTTATAGGCGCAAGATTGGACACCGTACAACTTTCAGCAAGGTTAACAGACCAAAGGATCTTGGACATTCAAAGACACATCCAAGTGATTCTCTTCAGCAACAAAATTCAGGACAGATTTGCTCTGAAAGTACTGGGTCTTATGGCGGCCGCCATAACACTTCTTCCCCTCGCCCGCTTTTACATGCTGCTTCTACAATGGATGCTATTCACCCAATGGTCTTTTCAACAACTTCCCATGCGTCACGAGATCATAGTAACTCCAACTTGCAAAAGACATCTGACTTGGTGGATATCGTCCCCTCAAATCCATCAAGGCAGACCATTTGTTCCTCTTGCCCCGGTTGCCACGGTTACATCGGACGCCTCCCTGATCGGGTGGGGGGGCAGAATGGTCCATGGCACTTGGCAACCTTTCGAGTACCATCTGCACATAAATGTTCTGGAGATGAGAGCAGTGCTTTTAACGTTGCAAGCCCTCAACGACTCTCTTCCCCTGGGAACTATTGCAGTCCAAACGGACAATATGTCCGTAGTGTGGTATATAAACAAACAGGGCGGAACCAAGTCCTATCCACTGTGTCGAGAGGCTCTCAGACTTTGGCAATGGGCAATCTCCTCTCACCGGTTTCTGATAGCAACGCACATCCCCGGGAAATTCAACATCATAGCGGACAGATTGAGCAGAGCTATTCTCATGCCTCATGAGTGGTCTCTCAAACAGTCAGTGACGGAAGAGATTTTTCAGAAGTGGGGCCTTCCTTGCTGCGACCTTTTCGCTACACCTCAAAACAGCAAATGCCCAGACTTTTTCTCTCTCTTCCCCCTTCCAGGCCATCCCCCCAGAGACGCTCTAACCCAAGATTGGTCCCGGGGACTTCTTTATGCCTTTCCTCCTTTTCCGCTGATACCTCAGCTAATTCAGAAAGCAACCGCCTTGAGAGCCAAGTTGATTCTCATTGCCCCTTATTGGCCTCGACAGATATGGTTTCCGTTCCTACATCATTACCTCTTGGTACAGCCATGGCATCTGGACCCGGTTCCAGATCTTCTGACCCACCAGTCGGGTCAACTGCACCAATCCATACCTTCTCTCAACCTCACTGCTTGGTTGCTCCACTTCCATCCTTAGCCAGGCTTCCTATGATTTCTAATCCTGTACGGGATATCATAGTAGCTTCCCTAAAATCTTCTACCAGAAAGATCTACACTAGTAAATGGCGACGTTTCTCTTTCTGGGCAAAAGCTAGGAACATAGACCCCTATTCTGCTCCAATTCATTCGGTATTGGACTTCCTAGCTGACATTTTTCATTAAGGGATCCTCTTCTTCCACAGTGAAAGTTCAACTGGCAGCCATTTAAAATTTTCATATAGGCTTTTTGGACCACAACATTATGTCACATAAACTTTGCAAGGCATTCCTTCGAGGTATCTTTTTACTGAAACCTCCGATTAGAGACCCCCCATCACAGTGGGATCTAAATTTAATTTTAACATCCTTGATTCTTCCCCCGTTCGAACCTGCAGCTGCCTGTTCTTTGAAATTGCTTTCTTGGAAGACACTTTTTCTAGTTGCCATTACTTCTGCCAGGAGAGTATCTGAGCTTCATGCTCTCTGTATTCGCCCTCCCTATCTAATATTCCACAAAGACAGGGTATCTCTAAGGACTAATCAGTCTTTCTTACCAAAGGTGGCATCGCAGACTAACCTAAATCAATCCATTGATCTTCCAGTATTTTTCCCGAATTATTCTGATAGAGCTGAACAAAAGTTACATTATCTCGATGTTCACCGCCAGCTCAGATATTATCTGGACAAGACAAAAATTTTTAGGAAATCTGATCAACTATTTCTATCCTATGCAGAGAACAGGAAAGGCCTTCCAGTTTCTAAGGTAACTTTATCTAGGTGGCTGTCTTCTGTGATCACTTACATTTATCAGCTCAGAGGCAAAGAGTTGGTTTGTAACCCAAAAGCCCATTCTACCAGAGCTCTAGCGACATCTACAGCTTTTCAAGCTAGACTTCCAATAGACACTATTTGTGCAGCAGCCACATGGGCCTCTCCTCATACCTTTGTTTCACATTACAAATTAGATTTGGTCTCCAGAGACAGAGCAAATTTTGGTTCCACCATTCTCAAGAGTCTGTTCCATTGAGCCACCCAGGATAGAGGTGCTAGGGACGCGGTCCCATCCAGCAAGAATGAAGGCGAGATTGACAACTTAACATTTAGAAGTTATGTACCTACCATAACGTTCCATGTTAGTTGTCTTCTCTCGCCTTCTTTCTTGCGTCCCACCCTCCATCCCTCTAGCCTGGTCAGACTGGGAAGATTATACATCTTCTATTAAGAGGTTATTACCTTTTTCTAGCTGTTCAACTCCTAGTGTTACTAGATTATGTTGATCTTTTCTAGAGGGTTATGATGTTATTTAGTATTGTTATTTTCTTCCTCCTCTTAAGTTGGAAGAAAATATTGCTATTTCTTTAGCTTCCAAACGAGATCTGGGTAATCTCCGCCTTGCATCATGGGATATAGGGTTGCCTCGAGCTGGTAAAATTAGCTCTCGAGCTTAGCAAGTGCCGAGTCGGAGCTGAGGATCGGCTCCGAACCCATCCAGCTAGAAAGAAGGCGAGAGAAGACAACTAACATGGAACGTTATGGTAGGTACATAACTTCTAATTCATTTAGATAACCTACCTCTGCTTAACAGTGAACTTTTTAAGGGTGGGACACTCAGTGTTAGCCTTTGTTTTAAACTGTTCACTGGAGGCCCGTTCCTGTGTTTTTTTACGGAATTTTGATGACGATCCAAGTCAGGGGAGACTCCCTGCTTTGCTTAGCAGGAAGGGAAGTTCATTTAGATAAAAAGTTTACTGTTTAGCAGAGGTAAGTTAAGGGTGAGACACTCAGTGTTAGCCTTGTGGCAGTGAGTCATTTAGTACTGTAGAACATGTGAGTGTGTATCTAAAAAGGATAATGAGATTGCATATAATGTGGCACTCAGACGTGTCGACAATAGACTTCATGGGGTTTACACCACATTTTCTGACTTTGTATATTATTTGTTGTCTCCTGCCATGGTTTATTGTCAAAAGTGGAAATATATTCTATTGGAACTGAAGAAATTAATCTGCAAAGGCAGCAAAATCTGTTGCTGCCAAAAGTCTCTATGTTTGGAACTACAAAATTATAATTCTGTGTGGATAAAATGGCTCCTAACCTCTTGAAAGTCACTTGCTCAAAGGAAACCTGGTTGAAAACTGGAAGCTTCTGATGCAGAAAATTGATTTATTCCTCACTGCAAATTAATTTGCTGAAAAGTATGAAAATGTACAGTGCGCTGCATTGATGCATCTTTGTGGGGAAGAACTACTAATGCTAATTAACTGGTGTACTTTTCTTGTAGAAGAGAAAGACAAAGTAATAGTAGTCAGATAAAATTTCAGTAACTGTTATCAGTCCTGAAAGACTTTTCTGTTTGTTAGACTTTTTTTTTCCTTTAGAAGAGCATAAGGTGGTGCAGAGACTATAGATGCATATGTGTCAGTAATGCAGCAGGTAACGCACTCGCCTTTGGTGCAGAAGGCTGTAGGTTCCATTCCCATACCAGGTAGACTGATTACCGACACTGCAGTGCATCATAAGGAGGTAGTACTTTACTTCTAAGTGTGCCGTCCTTTGGATGTTAAACTGAGGCCCCATCTGCTTGAGTTGATGGTAGCTCAGGTGAATATAAAAGATCCCACTGCACCTATCGAAAAGAGTAAGGGAAGTTCCCTGATGCCCTTGCCATATTTCCTCTAGTAGTATAAATACCACTTCAGGTCTCCCCTGAAAAGAGGGCACCAGTGTAGTGTGACTAACCCAGTCAACAAAGGATAAGTAAAATAAAACAAAATGTGTTATACAAGCAAAGACTACATGTGTTCAAAATCAGTCATACTGGCACTGAAACATTTCAGATATTCAAATTCTGTGCAAACTCACAGTAACGATATTATATGTAACTGCTGATTTACTTTTACAGGCTTAAGAAATTTTCCAGGAGAATATCACATACAAATAAATCCTGGGTCTATATTACAAGATTGAATGTTTAGGTGATTGAACACCTAAACGTCAAACTTGTAATATCGAACCTAAAAACATTGAGCATCGCAGGGAAAAACGTCCGTTGGCCACGAAAATAAAAAAATAACTTTACACCCAAACTAAGTGAGGGGGCTTTGCCCCCCACGCCCCCCTAATTAAACATACCAACTCCGACATCACTCTACAGTAGACTTCTTCTTCTTTCGGCTTTTCCCGGTTAGGGGTCGCCACAGCAGAACTCCGGTCCACTAATGATCGGCAGTAGATTTTTACTGTGCCAAGGTGCCAGCTTGATGCCCAACCTTTAACGAAGTCACGCCCATTCATGCATGTCTTTCGAATGCCACTCGACCGTGGGGAGGACATGCAGAAGGCGCTCCAGCCGAGAATCGAATGGGAGAACCTCTTGCTGTGAGGCAACAATGCTACCGCTGCACCACCGTGGCTTCCATCGCTCTACAGTAGACAAAACGGCAAAATCCGGCGAATGGCCAAGGGAAGTCTTTTCCTGCATTAAAATCGGCCATTTGCCATTTTTTGCTTTCTATTACAAGTTCGATGTTTAGGTGTTTGATCACCTAAACATTCGATCTTGTAATATAGACCCATAAATCCTGATGCAATGCCAATGATATATGTTCCCAGAAAATACCTGTATCACTTGAAAGTAAAGTAGAACAACAACGGAAGAGAATGGGAACAACTAGAGCCAACAGCATGGATGAAATATATGGTCACTGTTACAACAAAGATAAAATTTTTATTTGAACTAATCCAGAAAATTCTAATAAATTAAATGAGAGATAATGTGTTCTGTTGGAAGTATTTGATTCAATGGTGCAAATCCTGAAAATATGGAAAAAAATTAGTGTACTTTCCAAGAAGCAACAACAAACTACAAAATTCATTGCCACACATTAAATTTATTTGTTTTGCAGGGTGGCAAATTCCTTGCACTCCAATGGGGATGCACACTTACACACTTATATATACTTAGATATAGCTGTACCTTAGAGAAAAAAGAATTCATTGAAATCCAATATTTTTGGATAGTATACATTATCCTTTTACTGCACTTAAATCTTCATAGTTTTGATGATCACACTTCCTGTCTTTGAACTTACAACAGGAATGAAAAAGGAGCATTACCCATTGCGTACAGTTGAAAAATGGTCCAAAGAATGACAAATACTAAGTTTTCTCTATGCTAGAAATACACAAGAGTTTCTCACAGATAAAGCCAGATGAACAAAGCTTCAAACTTGCTACATTTAATATGCCTTTGGAAAGGTACAGGCTCCTTAGACTTCTGTTTGAAATACTGCTGCTGGTGATGAAAATATCAGAGAGCTGATGCCTAAGGAAGTAAGCAAGAAGGCTTGGAATGTATGGCAAACATACTGGATGGCCTGTTAGAGTGAAGTTGACTAGCATGTCAGGAGACTATACAGTTACTGAGCTGATTAAGACAGTTCGACTGCAAGATAAATAGGAGCAAATGCAAAATCTGAGTGACAAATTTGAAATACATGTAAAATAAACACTGTTGATGCCAAAGGTTTCCCTTGCAATTTGAAATACATGGGTCATATTCTAATGTTAGAGAACCCTAAACTTGTCCCAGAAAGAAAACGAAAGTCTGAAGGCAGCCAGGCATTATACAGGTTTCTAGGAATGACATAGTACCTTGCAAAGTTTACCTAATATATATGTTTGTAAGAAAGCAGTTAGAGCAATATTCAGCCAGGGAATGGAGGTATGAGCAAGATAATTTTGAAATGCTCAAGAAACTCATCACAAATGTAACATAATACTATGATGTGACTCAACCAGGTGTGTTTTTAAGAATATGTCAGAATGAAATGGAATCTGTAGTCCTGCAAGAGAACAAACTGTTTGCCTATGGGTCAAAAGCATTAAGATAATTTTTCAAGTAGCAAGGAACTGTTAATAATCATAATAATAATAACAAATGGATGTGAGCAGTTCCAAAAATATTTGTATGGTAAAGAATTACAGGCAGAAACAGATCAGAAACCCTTACAAAGCATATTCAAAACATCGTTTTGCAAGGCACCTTGGCGATTTCATATGATGCTGCTCAATCTGTAGAAGCATGATCTAAAAGCTATAAACATATGAAGCAAGGAACCACATTTATTAGATTTGTCAAGTAGAGCATATTAACCAGATATATGTGAAGAACTCTTAGACCAGCTGCACTGGCATAGAGGAATAAAACTGAGACTACTACACAGGTAAGCTAGGTATGATTATTTATGTATTTATTTATCTGTCATTTGTGTACCAGGATAATCCGACTGACAGCTAGTGTCCGTTTTCAGCGGAGTCATGGGGAGAAAAGCTCCATACAGTTACAGAATAATGATTAATACATACAGTTACAGAATAAAGATTAAAATACATGGTGGAACTTAAAGGTTACAGAGTGTGAAGGACAACAACAAATAAGGGAGCATGCTGCAGATTGGTTCATAAAAAGAATTACAAAGTTGTGGTAGAAATATTAGATCATCTCACTTTCGTAGGGTTGGTACAATTTTGTGGTAAGAACGTATTTACAATATATACAAAGAGCTCGGGTAGAGCGCACTATCAGTATTCCCCAGCAGCATCAGCTAACTTCCTATTGTAGGGGTGAGGTTTCAGGGGGTGCCTTTGCAATTACATAGGTGGTTGGTGAAAAGGTGTAATTTGAGGAGGCTTTTGAAGGTGGGTGTGGAATGTTGTAGCCTGAGGTCGGGAGGCAGGGTATTCCATGTTTTGATGACTTCGTATGGGAATAAAGATTCACCTGAGCTGTTTTTGCGAGGGATAACTTCTATCAGGGCTTTGTTACTGGATCGTAGTTGCCTATTTGAATTGTAGAAGCTTAGAACAGTCAGGGCAGGGGTTTTGTTAGGATAGTATAGTATTTGGTGAGCTAGGTTGAGTTGGTGGTAATGTAATAAAAAAACTCTTTCGGCTTTTCTCGGTTAGGCATCGCCACAGCGGAACTCCAGTCCTCTAATGATTGACAGTGGATTTTTACGGTGCCGAGTTGAAAGCCCGATGCCCAACCTTCAAGGAAGGCACACCCATTCATGCACACACCTACCTGCATGTCTTTTACATCACTCGACCATGGGGAGGAGAAGCAGACTCCACACAGAAGGCGCTCCAGCCGAGAATCGAATGGGAGAACCTCTTGCTGTGAGGCGACAACGCTAACCGCTGCACCACCGCGGCCTCTAGTTGGTGGTAATGTAATAAGTTAGGGAATTCTAGACATTGTAGTGACCGTAGGGACTGGCAGTGGCAGGAGCATGATTTGGCGTTGGTAGCAAATCTGGTGATTTTGTTATAGCATGTGGAGAGTTTGTTCAGGTTGGTTTTATTCAGATTTCTTAGGACAGGGGATGCATAAAGTAGATAACAGATGGTTCTAGCTATGGCAATTCTAGATTCGGAAGTTAGAAATCTTTTGCTGCGATAGAGGGTACCTAGCTTTTTGTGGACTTTGGAGACAGTTAGGGATATATGTTTACTGTATTTTAGTTGTTGGTCTATTGTAAGACCAGGTAGTTTGGCCATGGGACTGAGGTGATGAGGGTCTTGTTGGCTGAGCATATGGAGAAGGTTAGGTCATTAGTCTTTACTGGGTGGAGCAGCATGAGTTGTGTGGTTTTTTTTTAGGGTTTAGTATCAGTTGAGATTAGTAGTGTAGGCACCTGCTGGAGCTGGCAGGGAGAAGGAAAGAGTGAAGTGGCTTACCTGGTTCACCTGTTTTCTGGAGGATAGGTGTGTGGGATGCATGTATAGGATTCTTGATTCCACAGTAGAGTCCCTGGTGGCAACTGGGAACATACAGTAGCACAGGCATCAACAGTAGGAATGCAGCGATGAAGGGTTACTTCACTTGCAAAAGCAAGTGGCAAGCCATCATGGATGCCCATTGCATACTGAGCCCTAGAACTGTGTACCGGGCATTCATTTGTGGGTTTAGGGATTTAAAATAGAAATTAAACATCTGTCCTCACAGATGACAGCACCACTCTCCAAGGATTAGCTCTCTGCCTAAAAAGAATGAAGTGAACATAAGGCTCTTCCCTTTTAAGAAAGGGATACTCATGTAGAGCAGTGAATGGCAGGACCTTAGTGGTCACAAAGGAAGAGAAAGAAAATAAAGTAGAATTAGAGATTCTTCAGGTAATACTGAAATTGTCTATGACTGAAGAAAAAGTAAAACCATTTTTGTCACTGAGTTCATAGGGTTTTAATAGGCTATTGACTCTAAAGGATCTTTAGATGTCTAGTCCTACATTCCCATGAAGTTTTTTGCCCTTGTAATTTAAATATGAAATAACACAGAACAGCAAAATATTTACAGGTTACCCCTTTCCATAAGGGACACGGGTGCTACTCCATGGATGAATTTGGGGTTTCCCCATCCATTCATTCAAATTGCATTTGAATAGAGTAAGAGAAGTGCATTGTTTTATGTGGGGAGGAAGACAAATCCAAAGAAGTGGAATTCTCTGTGGTACATATCTATCCCTCCAACATGTTCTTTTTATGTTGCAGAAGAGATTAAGATCTCTTGAGACAGTGTTTATGCCACCACTGGACTTGTGCATGTGCAGAACATCAGAAAGGATAGATAGCATTTGTTGAGGGTCTGAATGAAAGACAGATGTTACCCCTCATCAACTGGTATGATACTGTGAATAGGGGCAAGGCTTTCAGATGGTCAGTATAATTATTCTGATTTAGGCCTTTGATTTTCTTGGTGAGAACACCATGTGGGTGTTCAAGTTATATCAAGTGTTTGGACTGGTACATGCCAAAAGGGCATTATATCCAGTAATGAGCTTAATAAGTGCCAAACCCAGTGAAATTATCACATCCCTTAACCTGGATGCTGTATTCTGGGCACCTGCTGTTAAGAAGGGAAAGACATTACAGTCAGAGGATAACCTGAGTAAAAATGTAGTTACTGAGAGATATTTAAGTGAAAGGATGACCTATATAAATATTATAAGTAAGGAAATAAGTTGTATCCAAGACTTTATGTTCAGAGATGACAAAATAGAAGTTTCTAGTCAACTGAGAAATCATATACTTGAGTGGATATGTGACTGACATCTGGGAATAGTAGAGTGCCAAGAAAGAGCAAGGTATGTAATGTTTTGAACAGGTGTATTGTCTCATAACAGTAGTACAGAGTTGTATCATCTGCACTGCATATCATAGGTTCATAGGTAGGTACTAGGCTACAGACCCTAGGGCCTAATAAGCCTAGCCAAACGGTACCCTGCCTTTTGCCACCCAAGAAAATTATTTTTCTGTGCCCCTGTCAAACAGAGCTACCGAAGTGATCCCCGGGGTGAATTTCCTATCTCCCATCCAATCATCAAGATTTTTCTTGAAAAGTGCTAATGGGGAGTTTTGTTTGATATAGATAGGTAGTTTGTTCCAGAGTATGGGAAGTCTCTGAGACAGAAATCTATCCCTCCAGCATGTTCTGTTTATTGTGGTGACAAGGTTTAGGTCCCTAGAGCGTGTAGCTCGGAGGGATTGGGATTTCTTTACGTGGAGCAAGTCCCAACAGCTCTGGGTTTGACATAGCTTTGTATGTTAGGCAGAGATCGCCTCTGAGTAGGCGATATGCGACAGAGTAAAGCTGGAGTTTTTTTGAGGCGGTCTACGTAGGGCATCTGTTTGAGGCCGGTAATCCTCTTTGTGAGGTATTTCTGTGGCCTTTCCAGTTGTTGTAGATGTCTTGTGAAGTACATACCAAAAGGGGCATTGTACTCTATAATGGGTCTAATGAGTGATGAGTAGAGGGGAACAATGACCTTTTTTCCTGGATGAGAAACCTTTTGTGATGAGGTGTGCCACGTAGAAGGATTTCCTGACTACTGTGGTGATGTGATTATCAAAGGAGAGACTACTGTCCACCTGTGTCCCAAGGTCTCTTATCACACTTTTGGTGTTAAGTAGACTACCGCCTATGTGGTAGTTCATGGGTACAGAGTTTTTACCAAAAGGGATGACAATGCACTTTTTGGCATTGAGCTTGAGGCCATGGCTTTGACACCAGGCATCTGTCTCAGTGAGGCCGTTTTGTAGGATGTCCACATCGTTAGGAGATTTGATTATGGCTCATCTGCGAACTTTGTTAGCCAAAGACCTTCTGTGTTAGCCTGTACTTCAGAGAAGTAGATACCAAACAGAAGAGGACCTAGGACTGAACCCTGTGGTACTCCACTTTTCACTGGTCTGAAGTTGGATTTAGAGTCTGCTACTTTCACAGTGTGGGTTCGGTCAGTGAGCCAGTTGGCAACCCATCTTGTGACATAGGGTTTTATACCTAGTTTAGTGAGTTTGTCTAGAATTCCAGAGTAGGGGATGGTGTCGAGATCTAGATAGGCTGTATGTACCACCTTACTCTCATTTACAGCTTTGGTGACCGCTTCAAAGAAGTCTGTCAGGTTTAGGAGACATGATCTGCCTTTTACAAACCTGAACTGGGTAGGGTCCAGAGTTTGGAGATTACCAATGTCATTGTTTATAAGTTCCATGATGATATGCTCCATAGCCTTGCAGACCAGGCTCGTCAGGCTAAGTGGGCGGTAGTTCCCGGGGTCCGTGGTGGCTCCCCCTTTGTGGAGTGGGATAACCCTTGCTGTGCGCCATTCAGTGGGTACAAAGCCTGAGGTGATGCTATGACTGAACATGGTACTTAGGTGGGGTGCCAGTTCGTTCTGTAGTTCATGTAGAACGCAGCCTGGGATATTGTCAGGTCCCATGGATGCTGTGTTCTTGGCTTTGGAGAGTGTGTTTTTTTACCTGTGCAGCCGTGATTACAGGTACTTTGCATTCTTCCGGTATAGAGATGGGCCCTTTAGGGGATGAGAGAGGGGTAAATTTAGCACTGAACCTGCCAGGATGTTGGCAATATCAGTTGGTTCTGTATATTTAGTGCCATTGTGCTGTAACTCAGAGCAGATCTGAGTGTTGCCGTCGAGATTTTTGACATAGCTATAGAATGCTTTGTGGTTGTCTTTAGAATCAGTGGTGATTTTGTTTTCGTAACTAGCTTAACAACAACCCAAATAAAGTGATGCTAGCAAAACCAATTCCATATTGTCCATAGAGCCGAGCGAGTACAAATCTGATCTAATTTAGAGAAGTCATTTATCTTGTATGTGGAGATTATTATTTCAAGTTCCATGAAATAATCAAATGGACAGTTACAGTAAGTGCAAGTAGATTGGTGCATTGAAGTCCATCCATCCATCCATCCACAACCCCTCTTTCCCATTTTTTTCACATGGGGTCAGGGTATCACTTCAACAGTGACAATCATCTAGAGCTAAGGTTTACACAGCTGGGTCGCTAGCCCTGTCGCGGTAGTTCTTCTGCACCACAAACATGCATGTACACTCACACCTATGGCCAATTTAGAGTGTCCAGTCCACTTACTGTATGTATTTGGAATGTTGGAGGAAACCTATGTGAACAAAGGGAGGACAAGCAGAGTTCGCACAGAAGACACCCCAGCCAAGAATCAAACCAGGGAGCCTCTTGGTATGAGGTGACAGTGCTATCCACTGTGCCACTGTTTATTGAAGTCCATATTCTTGAAAAAATGAATAGCTGATATATTTGCATTTGACAGTAGTCTGCAATACACAAATCAAGACCTTGCAAGATTTGTGCATGATCTGTAACTTAGACATATAATATCCGCACTACCTTTAGTCTAATGGAATTTTTAAACATTCAAGACTCCTAAGCTAGGATGACTGTCACCTTGCAGTTTTGAAATATGGGAACATCTGTTAATGGACATAAAATTAAAAAGCAGATTGTCTGCTTCAGCTAAACTGCTTGAAAAGCAGCATAAAGTAAAGTAAAGTAAATGCTGGAAAGAAGTCGGCTAATGCAAAAATACTATTACAGCATAAACTACAGAAAACTACAAGACATATAGGCTAGAGGCAAAGAATCCAAAGCCAACCTACCACCCAAAGCTGAAGTTGTTTTAGTAAAACAGAACCAGATCTTTTGCAGTTTGTGGGGCCCATTGTAAGATGTATAGCCAAAATCAGACATTTTGTACAAGACAATTTGTTGAAGTTGCAGAAAGTTGTGCAACTAGAATTTTTACAACCAAGTCTTTCATATAAAACAGTGTGTGTGATAACTGTAATTACACATGTAAGCCCCTCGCCCCCCAAACATATATACCAATCTTGAGATTGCCATTCCTTGGAAAATAGGAGACGCTCCGTGAAAGAACAATCTTAGACTTGATATATACAAGTCCACATTTTCAGTCACTCTCACTATTCCAGGACTCAGAGTTACGTCTTGGAATATCAAATGGTTATTTTTGTAGCCAAATACTCCTTTAGTCATGTCTTCAAATGGAACTGTAATGCAGCAGTAACTGTCTGAAATGCAAGACCAGATCTCTAATATAAACACTCTTGTTCAATTATTCATATATGGAAAAGCATTGAAGAAACCAGACAGATATACGGCCAATTCCAGAGATGAAAAAAATTCCAAGACCTGAAAAACTGCAATCTTGAAAATGTGTTTGATTATGTAAAATGTTTCATAAAATATATGGGTTATCCAGTTGCATTAGTGGAGAGTATTAAGAGATGAAGGGAGTGCTTTTAGAGAGGGAAAATTCAGTCCTGTCTTGGGTAAAGGTAATAATTTATTACCTGAGCAGGATTCCAGTTCAGTGAATAATATAGATGTTATGTGATCCTATCTCGCCTACATTCTGACTGATGGGTTCGGAGCCGATCCCTCGGCTCCGACTCGGCACGCTTATGCCAAAGAGCGAAGTCTCTTATTGGCTGAGCTTACTATATCCCAGGATGCACCACTACCAGTCCTCCAGATCTCGTTTGCCGCTAACAAGCGAAGACGTGGTCTCGAGCTTGGCTGAGCTAAGTAGTGTTTTTCACTTACTTTCCTGTCAGGAATTTCTTTAAAATTCAACAAAAAGCTGTTTTAACAGCTATCTAGTGTGTTTTGTGTATGAATGAGTATTTTTCCTTGGTAAAATATTGTGTAGTGACTGTGTATTGTCAGACTAGAGGTCCCATCTGAGTTGAAGGGCCTTCCCCTGTCAGTCCGTTGTCTGGCTAATTCCCTATTATTTTTAGGGGTCTTGGATCCTTTACTTTTATTTTTGTATTGTGATTAGTCCTTGTTTTAAAAAAAAAAAAAAAAAAAGAAGAGAGAGAAAAGAAAATTTTCTGTGATAGTCAGTGTGTTTTTTGTGTTTTTTGGCTAGTTCACTATTTTTGATTGCCATAATGTCACAGGCTCCTAGGCCTTCAGGATTTAAAAAGTGCACTAAGTGCAGTTTCAAGATGTCGATCACAGACGACCACTCTCTCTGTGTGTACTGTTTGGGCGCCAAACATTTGCAGGAGTCCTGTAGTGTGTGTCACGCGTTTTCCTCGAGGGTCCTCCAAGAGAGGAAAAATAAACTTATATTAAAAGGCCTTATTAAACCCTCATTTGAAGAGGCATTAGCTTCCTCTCCTTCTCCTGCTAAAAGAAAGGCGCCGGCTCCGACCAGTCCGTCGGAACCGACCGCCAAAAACATAGGCAGGCTTCGCCGGCTCCACGGACTTGGAGCCGAGGGCGAACAGTCTGCCTCGGTGCCTCCAGCCTCGACTCCTCTGGGTTCGAGCCGTCGCCTGGGGCATCGAGGCGGTCATCTTCATCGGCTCCACTGATCTCGGAGCCGATGAAGGTTGTCCGCTCAGACACTTCCTCCTCGGCGAAGCCCTCTTCGGCACCGATGGAAATTGGTTTGGACATTCCTTCGGCGCCGATAATTGTAGAATCGATTCGGAGCCGGTCCCCTAGTTCCTTGGAGCCGTTGGAGAGGCCTACTCGGACCCATTCGGTCTCTTCCAGGTCATCAAGGATGTCAGATTCGGACATAGACAGGGTGCTCCAAAGACTGTTCCAGTCCCCAGTCTTTCAGAAATTTGTTTCGGCTCCGACCCAATTGGCTTCGGAGCCGATAGCCCACTCCATTGCCATTCCTCCTCCGACCGCTTCGGCTCCGTCGGAGCAGGTGCTGATGGAGCCAGTAGAGATCCTAGGGTCGGTTCCGACCCTTACTCCAACCCCGGCCTTCGGGTCCGAGTTTAGCACGCGGACTTCTTCGGCCGGACCCGGGGTTGACGTTTCGGGACCAATGCTGTCGGTTCCGAGCATCCCTCTCGGTGCTTCGGCCGCGGGACTTCCGTCTGCTATCATGGCTCCGGGGACCGGACCCTCCCAGGATTCTGGGGGTCCGGCTTTCAGAGCTATGAGGAGTGCCTTGGCCAAGTCTTCTTCGCCATCTCACGGCTTTACCGGCACCTTCCTGGGCATGGAGACTGGGTCTTTGGCAGTTCCCCTGTCTCTAGGCAGCGGAGCCCCGGGGCCTGAGGTTACCCCACTGGGGTTCCCCTCCTCCTGAGGGTTCTTCGGAGTTGTCTTCGGAGGAGCCCCCAAGGAAGAGATCGTGCAAGAGGAAGCACGTGGACTCCCCCGACGAGTCTCTTACATCGGACACTGATCTTGATGATGCGGAGGGGTCCCCAAAGTCGTCATCGGATGATGTCTCATTTGCAGACATTCTAGAGATCCTTAAGCAACGAGGCGGCTGGAATTCCAAACCCCCCTCCGCTGATGAGTCGGTGTTTCTCAAGGCCTTCGGGGCTCAGCCCTCTGCCTCCTGGGTGTCTCCGCCCTTCGACGAGCTCCTGGATTTGGTTTGTCGGAGGGCGTGGGAGCATCCAGATACTGTGGAACCAGTGCCTTCTCGCCCTAACAAATTTTTGTCTGCCCCACCCGAGAAGGAGTTCTTAACAAAAGGCGTGGCTGTAGATGCCATGGTGGTGGCATCTGCTACCCAGCAGGACGTGGCAGAGGCTTCAACGTCCATCCATCCTCCTAATAAGGAGTCTAGGAGCATGGACCGGTACGGGAAGCGCACCCTGACTTCAGCGGCCTTTACTCTGAGGTCCCTGAATTATTTGGCACATTTCACCAGACTACAGAGGGATCTGGTCAAGGAGCACTCAGACTCCCTCTCAGGTAACCTACCTGAGCAGCTAGCCCAGTCGGTTATCTCTCAGTTGGCTATCCTCACCTCGATTTCTAACTCGTCCATGAGGCTCATTTCATATGCGGCCGAAGGGGCGGGCAGAGCGGCAGGCACAGGCGTGGCTCACGGAGACAAGCCTGGCTCCGTTGTGTCATTTGCGGAGGCCTTCAAGTCTTCCTTTGCCGACGCTCCCTTTGATGGGTCCTCTTTGTTTGGACCCAAGGTAAAAGACACTCTTACCCACTGTGAGCAAGAGGGAAAGACTTTATCTGCCGTAGGAGCACGTTATTCCACTCCCTTTCGGCCTTATCCCAAGGCTAAAAGAGGAGGGAAGATGTGGTTCCGCAAATCACAGAAATTCTTTCCTCAACAGCAGGAAGATTTCCCTTCCAGAGGCAGAGGACGGGGAAATTTTTCTGGGAGACGCCGTCCCAGAGGCGGCAGAGGCCCCCGCAACACTGGAGACTGCGAGTCCTTTCGTGGCTCTTCAGCCTCCCACACTCCATGAGGGATTGCCCGGCTGTGCTGCTCCGGAGCCAGTCGGGTGCCATTTTGCCAAGCACCTAAAAGCCTGAGAGTCTATTACTCAGGACAGATGGGTGCTTCGGATTATTGCCGGAGGTTACACCATTCCCTTCACACACTCACCCCCACCGTCCAAAAAAATCCCGGACCCACCACCCAGTCAAAGGGAAATTGCAGCCGTAGAAGCTTCAAAGCTGCTAGAAAAGGAGTCATCCAACCGGTCCCCACAGACCAGATCGGATCCGAAATTACTCAAGGTTCTTTTAGTGCCAAAAGACAGGGGACCTGAGACCCATTTTGGATCTCAGCAAACTAAACCAGTCCGTCATGAAGTCCAAATTCGAATGGTCACTTTACAATCCATTCTCCCATTGTTGGAGAAAGATGTTTGGATGTGCTCCATAGATCTCAAGGACGCCTATTATCACATACCGATACATCAGGCGTCCAGGAGGTATCTGCGCTTCAGCCTGGGAGACAGTCATTTCCAATTTTGTGCACTGCCCTTTGGTCTCACCACAGCCCCCAGGGTGTTCACCAAGTGTTTGGCAGTAGTGACTGCTCACCTGAGTAGTCTCGGATTCCAAGTGTTTCCCTATCTGGACGACTGGCTCCTGACTGCCACCACCAGGCATCTACTACTAGAGAACCTACAAGCCACCATCTCCTGGGTGCTTCCCTGGGAATTACATTCAACTGGTCAAAGTCTGTCTTGCTGCCTTCTCAGCATAAGATTCATAGGAGCAGAGATAGACTCAAAATTAATGCGAATCTTCCTTCCTACCGAAAGGATACAAACATTACAAGGTCAAGTCCGAGCCCTGCTTCTAAGATCCAAAGCCCCAGCCAGGATGGTCCTGCAACTTTTAGGTTCAATGTCTGCCACGGTTCTCCTAGTTCCTCTGGCAAGATTGCACATGAGGATTCTTCGGTGGCTGTTATCGACACAATGGTCTTTTCAGGATCTCCCCCTCAATCATCACATACTGATTACAGAAACGTGCAAACGGGACCTCCGCTGGTGGCTTCTGCCATCCAATCTCAATCAGGGAAGACCTTTTGTTATACCCCCTCCGGTGGCCACCTTGACAACGGATGCCTCCCAGACGGGGTGGGGGGGCATTGTCTGGGCAGGTCAGTTCAGGGTTCTTGGCTTCCAAATGAAACATTTCTCCATATCAATGTGTTGGAAATGAGGGCTGTACTTCTGTCCCTACAAGCCCTCCACAAGTTTCTCCCTCAAGGCATTATCGCTATCCACACAGACAACATGTCGGTGGTCTGGTATCTAAACAAACAAGGAGGGACCAGATCTTACCCCCTTTGCAGAGAGGCCATGAGGGTATGGGAATGGGCAGTGGCTACCAACCGCTTCCTGGTAGCGACCCACATTCCAGGAAAATCCAATGTATTGACAGACAGACTGAGCAGGACTATTCTCTCTCCTCACGAGTGGTCCCTGAACGAAACAGTAGCAGCTCAGATTTTCAAAGATGGGGATTCCGTGCTGCGACCTGTTTGCAACACCACAAAACACGAAGTGCAAAAGGTTCTTTTCCTTGACCCCGCGTCAAGGGGAGGCAGCTACGGATGCTCTAGTCCAACCTTGGCCAACAGGACTGCTTTATGCTTTCCTCCGGTTCCACTCCTCCCCAAAGTCATCCAGAAAGCTTCCCAATTGGGGTCCACAATGATTCTAATTGCTCCGTACTGGCCTCGTCAGGTATGGTTCCCCTACCTACAGAAATATACTCTGGACGGTCCTTGGTTTTGGATCTAACTCCGGACCTTCTGGTTCATCAGTCGGGACAACAGCACCAGTCCCTTCACACTTTGAAATTAACAGCTTGGCTCCTCCACTTCCGACTTTAGTCAGAAATCACACCTTGGACCCGGAAGTTATTCACATTTTATCTTCAGCCCACAAACCCACCACTAAGAAATTGTATCACAGTAAGTGGAAGAGGTTTGCTATCTGGGCTCAACTCAGAGGCTTAGACCCTATTACTGCCCGATACCAGAGGTCTTAAAATTTTTAACATCCTTGTTTAATCAAGGATCTTCAGTCTCTACTATTAAAGTCCAACTAGCAGCTATCTCCAAATTTCACGAATCCATAGACCCACCGTTGATGAGCAGCAGATTATGTAAAACTTTCATGAAAGGTGCTGTGCTTTTAAGACCCCCAGTTTTTCATCCTGCCTCCGTGGGATCTTGATTTGGTACTTCGTGCCTTAACATCTTCTCCTTTTGAACCGGCTGCTACATGTGAGTTGAAATATCTGTCTTGGAAAACTGCCTTCTTAATTGCAATTACCTCTGCAAGAAGAGTTTCAGAACTTCAAGCCCTATCTATCAAACCACCGTACTTGATTTTTCACAAGGATAGAGTATCACTTAGACCTAATCCATCTTTTGTTCCAAAAGTTTGTTCTAATCTCTGTCTCCAACAATCTCTAGAGCTACCAGTTTTCTTTCCAAAATTTTCAAACAAAGCGGAATACACCTTGCATACGTTGGATGTTCACAGGCAATTGCACTTCTATCTAGACAGGACTCAACAAATTCGAAAAACAGATCAATTGTTTGTGTCCTTTTCAGATAATAAACTGGGTAAAACCATCACTAAAGCTACTATTGCCAAATGGATTAGAGATTGCATAACTCAGGCTTATTCCTCTTCAAATAAGCAACTTACAACATCTGTCAAAGCTCACTCTACTAGAGCTATGGCTACCTCTATTGCATTTCATTCCAAGCTCACTATTTCTGAGATTTGTGCTGTGGCTACTTGGTCCAACCCGCACACTTTCATTTCCCACTATAAATTGGATGTGGCATCTAAAGGGCGAGCATCATTTGGTTCCACGGTACTCAGGAGTGTTTTCCAGTGAGCCACCCAGGATTTAGGTGCTAGGGACGCTGTCCCATCAGTCAGAATGTAGGCGAGATAGGATCACATAACATCTTTTAGTTATGTACTCACCATAACTTCAGATGTTTGGGATCCATCTCGCTACATTCCTAATACCCACCCTCCTTCCCCTGCCTTGGAGATCAGAAGAGATTGAACGGTTTGAGTTCTACTGTTTTTATCTTGTATCATCTGTCGATGTTATATAAGCAGTGCATGCGTGTGTGCATGTATGCGGACAAAATAGATCTGGGGGACTGGTAGTGGTGCATCCTGGGATATAGTAAGCTCAGCCAATAAGAGACTTCGCTCTTTGGCATAAGCGTGCCGAGTCGGAGCCGAGGGATCGGCTCCGAACCCATCAGTCAGAATGTAGGCGAGATGGATCCCAAACATCTGAAGTTATGGTGAGTACATAACTAAAAGATTGTAGTGGGGCATTTATTATTGAGTTTAATAGCGATAATATAGGCTTCAATAACATTTTAAAATCAGAATGGCAAAGATTTTTGGAAATCACGGATTTTCTACTCACTAGATCAGCCCCCTTAAAATTTACTTATAGGAAGGGTAGGAGTCTTAAGACTCATTTGGAATTGGGAAAGGAAAACAATAAAGTTAGAAGTAGCAAACGTAAAGGCACCTTTAAATGTGGTGCCTGTCAGCAGTCTGAACATACTTCGAACAAGGAAAGTATATGTATAGTTAGTAGGGATAAGACTTTAGTGGGAACAGACTACTATAATTGTAACACAGAAAGGGTAGTGTATCTTGTTACCTGTTCCCAATCGGAGTCATTCTATGTAGGGAAAAAGGAGCGTAGATTAAAAAGACACATTTATGAACATATATATGACATTAAAGAATGAAAACAATGCTTTATTAAGTTTTCTGTTACATGTAGTCAGGCAAAGTTTCACTTTTTTGTCTTCGAAAGTGTTCCCTTGGATATTAGAGGGGGTCCTTGGGAAACTCGCCTTGAGTACAGAGAATTGTATTGGCAGGTCATCTTAGACGGTAGAAGACATCCTGGATTAAATGATCATATTTCAGTAGTTTCACTGTTAAAGCTTAGGGCAGCCATGTTATAGGTGTAAGAAACATATTTTTGTACACATCATTTTTGGATATTTAAACTTACGTTTTCACACATGTCTAAATGTTTTATGTCTTGCTTTTAAAGACTTGGCCAGCAGATGGTGCCAATTTGGAATAAAGCGGTTGATTTGGAACTTTGGGTATGAGCCTCCTTATTACACCCTTGTACTGTTCATTGGTTTATTTGTTGGGTGTTCGTGTCTGTTTGTTCTTGGTTACTGGTGATTTTCAGAGAGACGGAGAGCTCACTTTCCTCACCTCACTTGGAAGAAGGGAGGAGGGAGTATCTGGGAGAAACGTGCAAGCTGATTGGACAGCTCTCCCAGCTTGTCGACCATTTGACGCCGATTAGCCAATCCCTGGTTTCCATTCTCGGCAACAGTTCATTACCTGGAAACCAGGAGGTGTTGAGGATTACACCCAAAGTGAACCAGAATGGTTAGAGGCGAATGGCCGAAACCACGGTGATAACATGGGTAATTCTACAAGAGATTTGGCTGCGAAGATCGGAACCCAGGATATTGGATTTCCTAATGTTTTACTTTCTGAAAACAGTAGTGCTAGAGACTCTGCATTTGCTGACTAAGGAGACAATACAACAGGAATGCAAACAGGTGACTGTAACACTTTTTTTAATGGCTTTAGGCAAGGTAACTGCAAATATAAAAATTTTAACTCATGGCTTGAATATAAACAGTTTTCCAGCTTTGAAATAGGGAAAGATGGGAAGCCGAGTGAAGGGTACAGGGATACTTTCAAAAATTCCCTGAACAAATTGACTGAACTTCTTACTAAATACAAAGCCTTACAGATTGATAACGAATATTTATGTGAATGTCTAAAGAGGGAGATTGTTCCTAAAGGGCTTAGGGTTACAAAATACCCTAATAATATTGTTAAAGGCTCTGAGTGTCATAACGAACTATTGGAGATATTCAACAAATGTGGTTTGGACATTACTAGAGTGACTGTTAAACAAAATGAGATTATATTAGGTGATCTGCATTCTGAAATTGAAAGACTAAATAGAAATATTACTACAGATCTTATGTTTTCTGTGGAAACTGAAAATAAAAAATATTTTGCTGCACTAGATGCTATTGAAGTGAAATGTGAGCTGAATATTAACAGAAAAATTAGGAAATTAGAGAGAATTGTTGGATTATAAAAATAAAACATGCTACCCTGATCCTAAAAAGAATTTTGGGGGTACTAACACCAAGGGTGAATATGAACAAAATGACAGGAATAATGTGTACCAGAATTCCAAAGGTGATGTTTATAATGACACAGATATTTTATTAAATGACCCTTTAGAATTTCCCCCACTTCGCACGTCCAAGAGGATTATGAACCAGCAAGCCCCTCAATACTATCAGAGTTATGGGGCGGGAGCAAAGTGGGGAGGGAGACGAGGGGGCAGAGGGAGGTACTAACTACTGCTCACATGGTTTGTAATTTTAAATATAATGGTTCTTTTAATAAGGATGACATCTTGACTGATGGTTTTAAATACAGTTATGGTAATTTTAATATATTTAATTATTTGGACCGTGAACCTACTACTGTGGTGTTCAAACTATTGTCCAAAGGGTTAACGTTTGTCCCACACATCAGGACGGACATTTGTAAATACATTCTGGACTTAAAACTCTTTGTAAGGAAAAAGAAACTGGAAGTCATGTTTCATTATCACAAAGAGGTAAATGCTGGACAACATTTAAAGTGTAAAAGTCTCTTTAACCCCCCTGTACATCCTTAACGTAAGAACTTTGAGGTCTTGGTTGAAAAGGAACTTAGGCACTTCTATATACACAATATGAGAAGTAGGAATTTTAACTTAAAGATGAGTGGAACCTGTTGAACAAACTTAAATTAGACCGTAATATACGAATAATGAAGCCCGACAATGGAGGGGGGAGCGGTGATAATGAGTACCCTTATATATGAGGCTAAAATATTTAACCTACTAGGTGATACTGATACTTATACTAGAGTATTGGAAAATGAAATTTATATAGCTTATAAGAAGATAGACCTAGCACTTCATGACCTCCTCCTTGAAGGGCTTATTAATCAAGACTCTTTCCATTATTTAAGTAATAACAGACCCAAGATACCAACGATCTTTGGAATTCTAAAGGTACACAAGGACCCCAGTGACCCACCCCTCAGGCCTATAGTGTCAGCTGAGGGGTCTAAAACAGCACCCCTGGCTAAGTTTGTAGATGTTAAGCTTAAATCAATTTGAGGTACCAGCAATCAAATTTTGAAGGATTCCTGGGAATTCATATGAAGTATAGATATTGATTATAATTATGAAAATGTTATTTTTGTCACTGTAGACATTAAGTATATTTTTTCAGTTATTCCCCACTCCATTGGTATGAATTGGTTAGAAGCTATTTTAATAGAAGATTGAAAAATTTCTACCAATGATTTACATGTAATACTAGTTTTAATGGACTTGGTCTTAAAAAATAATTTTATATTTTTTAATGGTGAATTTTTCCACCAAATGAAGGGTGTTGCAGTGGGGGCGAATTGTGCCCCCACTTACTCTAATATTGTTTTAGCATGGTGTGAGAAAGCATACATCCTTCATTCAGATTTTAGGCAATGTTGGACACATTATGTGAGATTCCTGGATGACATTTGTATTCTTTGGGTTGATACAGAAGCCATATTACAGGAATTTCTGACCTACATTGAGTCCACCACTGAGTTTTTTAAAATTTACTCACACCATTTCCAAAGACACTTTACAATTTTTAGATGTTACTCTGGAAAAGGTGGAGGATGGTAGTGTTAAATCTAAAGTTTTTTGTAAAAATAGGTACTCCAACTCCTACCTTCATTGCACTAGTGCACACCTCTATTTCCAAAAAAAGAATATCGTGAAGGGACATTTTATCCGAGCATGCAGGATGACCTCTAATGACTTAGATTTGAAAGAGGAATGTGATTTCCTTGGTCGATTATTTCTGGAAAGGGGTTATCCAGTTGCATTAGTGGAGAGTATTTGAGATGAAGTGAGCGCTTTTACAGAGGGAAGATTCAGTCCTGTCTTGGGTAAAGTTAATAATTTATTACCTGAGCAGGATTCCAGTTCAGTGAATAATATAGATTGTAGTGGGGCGTTTATTACTGAGTTTAATAGCGATAATATAGGCTTCAATAACATTTTAAAATCAGAATGGGAAAGATTTTTGGAAATCACGGATCTTCCACTCTCTAGATCAGTCCCCTTAAAATGTACTTATAGGAAGGGTGGGAGCCTTAAGACTCTTTTGGAATTGAGAAAGGAAGACAATAAAGTTAGAAGTAGCAAACGTAAAGGCACCTTTAAATGTGGTGCCTGTCAGCAGTGTCAACATATTTCGAACAAGGAAAGTGTATGTATAGTTAGTAGGGATAAGACGTTAGTGGGAACAGACTATTATAATTGTAACATAGAAAGGATAGTGTATCTTGTTACCTGTTCCCAATCTGAGTCATTCTATGTAGGGAAAACAGAGCGTAGATTAAAAAGATGCATTTATGAACATATATACGACATTAAGAACAAGGAATGAAAAAATGCTTTATTTAAGCATTCTGTTACATGTAGTCAGGCAAAGTTTCACTTTTTTGTCTTAGAAAGTGTTCTCTTGGATATTAGAGGGGGTCCTTGGGAAACTTGCCTTGAATGCAGAGAATTGTATTGGCAGGTCATCTTAGACGGTAGTAGACATCCTGGATTAAATGATCATATTTCGATAGTTCCACTGTTAAAACTTAGGGCAGCTAAGTTATAGGTGTAAGAAACACATTTTTGTACACATCTTTTTTGGATATTTAACTTAACGTTTTCACATATGTCTAAATGTTTTATGTCTTACTTTTAAAGACTTGGCCAGCAGATGGTGCCAATTTGAAATAAAGCAGTCGACTTGGAACTTTGGGTTTGAGCCTCCTTATTACTCCATTGCACTGTTTAATGTTTCATATTTTGATACAAATATCTCATCACATGCATTCTAGTTTAATGATATCTTAAACTTACAGTTGTCAGTGTAATGTAATGCATGCCATCTCATAGATATGGATCTGTAATTTAAAAAAAAGGTGGATGTGGAATATGTAGGCATATTCCTTTAAATACCAGAGGCATAGCTATGGTGAGGTGAAGAGGTGCAGCTGCCCTGGCACAAGGTGTCAGTGGGCATGATTGGGAGATGCTGATATGATGGTAGTGCAGTACTGCTGTTCTGAAATAAATGCCAACACTCCATTTGCAGTTAAAGATGAAGCACTTCAGGTCTTAGTGTGTGGTATTTAGCTGGAGCAAGTCACGTTTGCTTAAATAAATGATTTTTTTGTTCAACTCACAAAGGATGTTTTTTTTTCTTTTTTATAGTCCTCAACTTAGAGTTGAGGGAAGTGCCTGATTAAGGAGCTGCACTGGATGCCAAATTGACTAGTCACAGCTCTGTTAAATACCAGTGAGCTTGTTACAATTATTAGCATGTCACGTGGAACACAGAAGTTAGAGAAGTCAGTCTGCAATAGATGTTATAAAATTTAATGTCTCTGTGTGCTATTTATTGAGCTTTTTGATGTCACTAGTCCCACCACTTATTCATTGTCAGCCATATTCTAGGGGAAGCCAACTGTCTTGCAGACAGACTTAGGCAAGGTCTCCTAATTGACCTATCAATGATCCCTCAATCAGTTAATTGCACAGTTGTTCCATCTGTAAGGTAAACTGCCATGTGACATTTTTGCTTCTTTAATCAATGGCAAGTGCAGCAGTTACTTTTCCCTGATAGTCAGCCCAAGAATACAGTTGAAAACAAGTGACATCCTCTGGCCTCCTCTATGCTTTCCCCATTTCTTCTAATGGTGAGGTTCATACAAAAAGCCAGACTCTTTAGAGTCAAAGTCCTCCTCTTAGCTGCCTTACAGCCTTGGCAGACATGGGTCCCCTTGCTTTTCCTAGATCTGTACTATAATATCAGACTTATACTTCTCCCCTCCAAAAAATCTTACCCACATGACCCTTCACTTTAGCTTACAGTCTGGTTTCTCCGGTTCCATTAATAACCAGTAACTTGCCTTTCTTCAGCAAGGTAGTACAAATTCTTTCTTCTTCCCCAAAGTCTGCTGTTGAGAAGATTTACAAAACAAGTGGACAGGGTTTTCTATATGGGCTTCTCCCATGAAAATAGATCCCTTTTATGCTTATTCCTTCTGTTTTAGAGTATATTCCCAGGATCTTTGATTCTGGTCTCAGTTAAAGTTTCATCAAAGATCATCTTGTGGGTAGTTCCACTTTTCATTCAAGGCTGAATTCTTCTTCCCTGACTTCCCTTAAGGTCTATAAGGCCTTCTTAAAAGAAGCATTCCTTTTCAGGTCCCCCATATGGGACCCAGCTCCCTCAAGGGACTTGTATTTCATGTTGGAAGAGTTTATTCTTTCCCTTCTTGAACATACTTCCTATCTGCACCTGAAGTACCATACCTGGAAAACTCTATTGTTAGTAGCTGTTACTGTCACCAGCTAATTTTCAAGATGCAACTCAGACTTTAAATTGAAAGAACCAAGTTCATATATAAACTCATTGTTTTCTTTCCTATAATCAGGTTAGAGCAAAAGGTTTTTCAAACTTACCCTTTCTGCTTGGTTGCCAGGCTTCATATAACTTTTCACTCTAAATGTGAAAGGCCTGCAAGGACCTGCTCCACTACAGTGATAATCACCTCTTGTGCCTTTTTCTGTAGCACTTCTTTCTGTGATATCTGTGCAGCAGCCAGTTGGTCTTCCATCAATACCTTTGCAAGACACTATATACTGAATGTTATCCGTAGGTCTAAGTATTCATCTGAGGCCATGTTTTTATTGCCTCGCCTCCCCCACCCCACTGGACCTGCCTGGGCTCAACCCAACCTATGTCTGGGAGCAATGAGGAGATTGAGGCCACTGGTGCAGCATTGTACTGCTAGCAGGGAGTGTGTCCTTGCACCCTCCCACCCTGCGGCAGCCTTGCAAGCTTCACTTTCTGTCTACAGGAGGTGCATGTATGCTTCCACTCGTGCAACCTCTCAGTCAGGCAGGATACTGCACAAGGCTCAACAAACTTTTAATGCTGTTGTAGCAGTGAGCATAGCCAGCCTCCCTCTCCCAAGGATGGGTGAGCTGGCATCAGCTACTCACTTCCACCCCCCCCCATCTTATCACTCCAGCACTGGTACTGCTAGTCAAACACAGGTTATCAGTGGCACAGTAAGGGCATTATACCTCTTTGCCACAGGGCTGGATCACTTTAGGCCATCATTATTATTTGGGATGTTCCCACACTGATGTACTTCTAGGAGAATTAGCATGGAACTGTCTTTGTTGTGAAGGCTGGCCGTCTTCTTAATAGTTATAAAAGTTAGTTCTCATAATAATAGATCTGTTAAGAAGATGGTCCAGTCTCCATAACGTAGTCTCAATTTTCTTTTCCTTCTCTTCTCTTGCTTTTATTTTCTTATACTGCCCAAATGCTCATGTGGAAGATCAGGACATACAGGCACTCATGGTACTTGATGAAAAGGGAGAGGGTTTCATGCAGACTGTGGAAGTTCTGTTTGTCAAGCAGTTGTAATACCGAGGACATCAATCATGCTGATATGGAGGATGGACCTTTTTCCAGATTTGTTGTTATGGTTAAGTACATAACTATCTTTTTATCTACGTTAGACAAATATTTGTTTCATGGCAGATGATTCTGATCTCCAAACCAAACATGCTATTGCTGTAAAGCATATGTTACTATTAAATATGTGTTTATTTTTTTTTTCCATATGTATATTCCCTGCAGTTCAAAAGAAGGCTCACTTCTCATGACAACTGCCTACCGCAGGTCACTCAATTAAAACGTTAGTAACAAAATGTGATTTGTAGACCGCTGTTGCCTCATTGTTCATGAGCTTGTCTCTGAATTGCACAATAGCCAACACTAGTGCTGTCAGACTTGACAGTGTTCTCCCTAGCGGCCTATATATTGCCTTGGCAAAGGTCCCTGCTTTCTTACACACATGCACACATTCATGCAACTTCATTAATGCCCCTACAGCCACACAAACACATACACACACTAACTCTCCCCACTTCCATGTCTTTGATTAACTTATTTGCACCACAAACACTGTCAAGGGAGTGAAAGGGTGACCTTTTTACACCAGTTACTTTTTCCTCTACCAATGAAATTTTATGTGGGTAACCATTTCTCTGCAGCATAAATTGGGAGCATCTGGCATTTCTGAAGGGGAGAGCACATAACTTAACATTATCTACTGTCCCAGACTGCCGCATTATCATTCAGCTCTGCCCATAAGATCATTCTCTGTGCAAGGCCTCCAGTAGTGAAAACCATCAGTGGTAGGGTATAAGAACTGGAAAAGGCTTACTGTGAATAGGAGTTTGGGGTACAGTGGTAAGGCTTCCCTTTGGAGTAATCCTTTTTGAATCCAAGCCATTTTGCTGAATCAAACAAACCCATTCATGAGATACATACCTTAGGTATGCTAGGTAAAATTATAGTGTTCTAAAAGCATGATATTTTGTGGTTCCACTTATGTATTTATTTTTTATTTATTTGTTCATTTGTCTGTTTATTTATAGTTAGGTTTGGGTGCCGTATGAGCTGGAGAGAGATTTATGGAGTATATTATTGCCTAGTCAGTCATTTCTAATATAACTGTTGCTTAACAGACAGTAAATAGTGGCATTTTGAACTAATATGCTTTTATATAATACATTTCAGGTAATTTGTTTACTTTACTGGAAGGTTCTCATCATGACCCAAGAGGTTCTTCCATCATTATCCATAGTGGACCAGTTGAAGAAGTATAAACAACGGGATCTCTTTCCAACACTCTTCTACAAAGCAGCTGTGAAATCTTTTGGACCACCCCAATCAAGACGCAGAATAATTATTGCCCCTCCCATGACAAGTGATGGTGAGGGATATAGCTGTTCACAAGGCCAGCAAGCCAAAAGACTAAGAAGCCATCAAACTCCTAAAGCTGAAACACTAGTAAAACAGAATAAGGAGAATGAGGAGCAGCAGGAATCAACAAAACCAGGAGAGATAGAAAAACTTTCAGAATTACAGAAAGACTGCCAGGAATGGATTGCAGAACGAATTCAGTTCAGGAAGCAGTTGGATAATATTGGAAATGTTGAAGCATGGCTGGAAGGAAAGAGCTTGCTTACTGAACTGGAAATCAGAGTTTTGGAAGGCAATGAAAAGAAAAAGTCTACAGAATGTTCCATACCAATAAGCCCTATCTTAAAGGAAAAGGTAAATTAATTTGTTTTCTTTATTTTAGTGTTATCATTGTGTTCTTTCCTTTCCCAACCTTTTTCACTGACTTGCCTAGTTCCATCTTGTGGTTAGTTTGTGGCTTTATCTCCTGTCTCATGGTTTGCTCCACAGCTTCTGTACAGTTTAGCATTACCTAATGTTATCCTCCATGCTGACATTTTTTCACCCCCCCCCACCTACCATGTAGACTGACACAAAGCAAATGTTTACATTGCATGGCACTCCCTCACTTCCAGTCTTATGATTTCCCTGCTGCTCTACTTATTAGCCTTCATTTGAAGATGGTAGAACAAAGAGAGAGAAAAGGGTGTGGGCACCTTGTATTCTCCCAATATGAAGCTGCCATCTGAATAACTGAATGGCTGGTGTTTTTTTTTTTTCATTTACCATGTTTGTTAACAAAATTAGGCTTGCTATATGACTTCAATAATGTAGTCTCTTCAGAAGACTAGTACAACATATTTAGAGGCAAAGCTGATAAATGAATTTATTGTCATAGGAGATCACACAAATTGTTCTGGTATACACAGATAGTAGACTCTAGCTGAATTCTCCATAGGCACCTGCCTAGGGTCTAGTGCTAGAGGAGGGGCTCCATCAATGCTGCCAGCCAAATCAACAACATTCATCTATATGTGCTTGCCAGCTTGTGGGGGGAGATACAAAAACAGAAAGCACTGATGTTATTAACTGTATTTATTTGTATTTAAAAAGGTTTAACAGGAAGAGCTGTTATCAGTATCTAGCTGCTCTATGCCCCTCTTTTTGCTTGCTAAAAACAAATGCGCACTCATCCTTACATTTTAGGTATGATATGAGCCTCAGATACCACCATAAACAGAGGGCAGCCTTCTGACTGGAGCAATGGGGATAGTGGATTGGGTGGTAATGCCAGTAATGTATTGCTTGGTGGTGGACGCTAAATGGCAAACTCGAGTAAGTATTAGCTGCAAGAAGTGTGCACCAAGCAAACTGCTTTTTTAAACTGGTTTCTGTTCATTATTTATTTGTTTGTTTGTTGCTAAAAACAGTTGAATAGACACATTGACTTTATTTTTGTTCAGTGAAATGGCCACCCCAGAGAAGCAAGCAGCATCTAGCAGCAGGTGCCATGTTAGCTATGCATAACATCTCTTTTTAAACATCTTTATGTCTGCGGTGGTGCAGCAGTTAGCATTGTCACCTCACAGCAAGAGGTTCTCCCGTTCGATTCTTGGCTGGATTGCCTTCTGTGTGGAGTCTGCATATCCTCCCAGTGGTCGAGTGACGTTAAAGACATGCAGGTAAGTCCGTGCTTGAATGGGTGTGCCTTCTTTGAAGGTTGGGCATCGGGCTGGCAACTCGGCACTGTAAAAAAATCCACTGCCAATCATTAGTGGACCGGAGTTCCACTGTGGCGACCCCTAACCGGGAAAAGGCGAAAGACATTACTTTTATTAAATGATCACTTAAGACATAAGCACACATGCTTTAATAGAAAAGAAAACAAACCATACTAAACTTTTCTTTCATTTACATACATTATACATTACATCTATGATTTCTTTCTTTACAACTGTCATTCAGTCCAGCATTACATAAATTGCCCAGTTCCTGCCTTTCCTTAAACCTCACTCCTCCTGAACATTATTCTGCATGTATTGTTCCCACAAATTCCATTTATTTCTATGTAGTTTGATCTTTCCTGTTTCTAAAGATTTCACTTCTGGTGTGACGCCCCTGCACTGGCCCAGCAATCAAGGAGCCTCAATCCTCACCACCAACACCAGTGATGGACGTGCACATTGGGAGGATGACAAGTGCACACACAGTAAAGTACAATTTCCTTTAAGAGCACACAGAGATCACAGTCAGTCTGGGGCTGGTTTCTCCCTCTCTCTCCAGATCCCCAATAAGACTCCCCACTGGCACAGGTATTGGGTTAAGATCTCAGCCGAGTGGTGAAGCCAAAACCTCAAGTACCCTCTCTGTCCAACCAGTGCTTCGTCTCCCTGCCCAAGTAGTTCACACACACACCCACTTTGAGATATGATTTATATACAAACACACAAACGCTCCTGGGGAAGGCTGGCACAGATTCACTAGTTATGCCCCCTTCTGCTCAGACTATACAGTAGTACCAGCTGCCACCAACCACTCTTACTTATCAGCTACTATAAGGCCCTTACAAAGGGTGACCAATTCTACTGTGTAATGTTACTATTATCCAAATGTGTGACCAACAACAAGGTTATTTAAGAGTGGCCTGTATAGCATCAACAAATACATATGCAAGTACACTAAGAGCTTAAATATCTCTACACAAACCAGCCACAATTAAAAAGTTTAAATATATTTAATAATAAATAATTAAAGCACAAGTTAGTACTCAATAACTCAACATAGTGACACAGTTCAGAGTCACAGGACATATTTTAAAACAACATTGCAGGACACTCTCACATAAATACAGAAAACATATGAACTAATCTTGCTATATTCCTATCTATCTCTAAGAGAGATACTATGATCTAAGTCTTACTTACAGATCCAGGCAAATATAGATGAGAAGTGCTGAAGATGGATGTGTTCAATTCCAAGATACAAAATGCCCAGACTTCTCTGAGATAGTTCTTAAATTTATAATACACATTACTGCTGGGTTAGCTAGATGACATCGCTATTTGACACTTGCCTCTAGTTCCTAGGCATAACAGGTACCAACAGAATTTAACATGTCTCTATGAAGAATATTCCTGTCTTAGAAGCTGACACTTATCTCTTAGAAGCTTGCCTGAAACTGGAAGTTATAAAACTAACACTTTTACATTTTAAACCTAGTAATTATTTCTGTCTTAAGACAATAGAAAGAAACTCTAGCTGCAGACATTTTGTCTTGTAGCTGTGGTAAACACAATCGTAAAACTCTTTACTTATTTTCTCAGAGGTTGCAAGTTAACTCTGTATGTCCCAATTTCTACTATGAAAATATACATTTGCACAGGCATATAGTCCATATACATTTCTGCTCTTTTCCAGCAGGGTGCTCAGCACATAACATACAGTTTAACACACACATAACATAGTTTTCTTACATTTGTAAGACAAGCCTATGGATCATATTAATATTTACAAATGACATAGGATTATTTATGAAATTCTAGCTAGTTAGGCTGGCAGATTCACATCTGGTTACTTTATCTCTTTTACAATAGCCAATAATTCAAATACAGTTGGTTTAGTTTTTGATTTCCATTTTTCTAATAATTGCCTTTTTGGCAGCCAACAAAGTTAAACTTAATAATGCTTTACTATCTCTAAGCAATTAAGATCCTCTGTCCCAGCTCAAAACTAATTTCCTTAGTTACAGGCATTTGCTCCCCCAATATTTCTGACAGAGTACTCTGTGGGAGATTTTCTCACTCATTACACTCCAAAAAAACATGTTCCCATTTAACTCTTTCTTCCCTGTTATACCTGCAACATTTGCTATCTACCTGAGGAAAAATTCCTTGAAGTCTGCTTGGGATATAAGAATACTGATGCAAACACTTCCAGGCAAAAATCATAAACCTTCTGGACTTACGTTGCATACTTGGGAGCCATACATATGTCCTTGCAATGTTCCTTTGTGAATTCTTTTCCAGTCTCTCTTCTCAATCTTTTCTAACCTCCATTAATTGATTCTTTTAGTCATCATACAATATTTGTATGGTCTACTAATTATCCCCTTTTTAACATTAGATTATGTTCTAGATTTAACTAAAAACTCTACTAGAGAAGGCCTTTCACTTACGACAACTCTATCCCTTTCTCTTTGCCTGTGCTCTGATATCAGTTTCTGGTAGGGAAGGCAGTCTGTAACTTGCAGTCCAAACTTTTTCTTGGCCTTCATACCACTCTGTTACCTTTCCTTCTGTAGTTATTTGCTCCCAATACCTTGGTTCCTTTGCCAGTTTTCTACAGTAAATCCCAGCGCCCTTTTACCTATTCTCTGTACATCTACTTGCAGTCATCCCTATTGCCAAAATCCCCTTTCTTCATTCTCATGTTGGCTTAGTTCTTAGAATACTTTCTGCAACTTTATGAATATGATATTCTGTATGGTTGCTATTATTCTCCTCAAGGATCTGCATCCAAAATCTCACTATCTCCTTATTTCTTGACCCCCCCCCCCAGCATCATTTCATAATCATCATATCTTTCCACTGCTGAGAATAACATCTTAATCTAGCAGTCAGATACTGCTAAACAAGCTAGCATATATTAATTAACCTATGATTTGCCAGTATTTCACAGCACTGGAAATCATCAATTGCATATATTTGTACTTGTCATATTACAGGTAAAACTTAATCATATCAGTGAAGACTGGTTTCAAACTATTTTTTTTTTATTTCTCAGAATGATTTGTACCATGTATCCCTCATTTTGTCTCAGACTTTTATCCTATTTTTCCTAAAATGTTTAATTTTTTGGTTAATCTTTTAGAATTACAGTCAGTCAGTAATGTCAGTCGTTAGAGTTTTTCTTGCTTCTTATTATTCAGAAAAATGCACATTGTCACAAAATCTGTAGTTCTCTTAACTTTTAAGCTAATCAATGTAACATTCAAAATTGTCCCTAATTTTGGGCCTTTTTCTCCCATTATTTTGGGATTTACCCCAAATTCCTTTTTTTAAACAAGAAACATATATATATTTTTTAATTATCGCTTTTGACATAGGCAATCTACATTCATATAAATAAAAGCAAACCAGATTGACATAATTTTAGTTGCAAACATTATATATCACTTATAATCCATTCAGTCACTGTCAGTCAAACATTACACAGCTCATTCACATCCTACCTTCTATTAACCCTCATTACTCGGCTGCATGTATTGTTCCCAAAATTTCCATTTTTTTTCTATGTAATTTGCTCCTACCCTTTTCTAAAGATCCTATTTCCAGTTGTTTTATCTCTGTTAATATATTCACTGCTTCTAGTGCAGTTGGTTTAGACTTTGATTTCCATTTCCTAGTAGCTGCTTTTTTGGCAGCAACCATAATTAGAGTCAGCAAGGCCTTACTATGTCTAGGCAATCCCGATTCTGTATCATACCTCATAAAAATCATTGTCTTATACATGCCAATTTGCTTACTCAGTATTTCTGATAGAGTAGTCTGCAGGGAATTTGTAAAGTCTGCTAACTCATTACACACCCAGAAAATATGTTCCCAATTGCCTCTTTCTTCCCCATCATACCTCCAACATTTGCTATCTGAGGAAAAATTCTTTGGAGTCTACTTGTGGTATAAAAATACCTATCTAAATATATCCAAGCAAAGATCCTAAATCTTCTAGACTTTGTTGCATATTTGGGAGACATACATATGTCCTCCCATTGCATTTTTTTTTGTGAATTGCTTATCCAGTCTCTTTCCAGTCCTTTCTAACCTATTCTGATTGATTTTTATAGTTATCATGCAATATTTTATATGCTCTACTAATTACTATTTTTGACAGCAGCTTTTTTCCTAGATTCTACTAAAAACTCTACCAGTGCTGTTTTCACTTAGGATCCCCCTATTTCTTTCTCTTTGCCTATACTCTGATATTAATCCTTGATAGGGAAGGCAATCTGTAGCCTGCAGTCCAAATAAAGGCTTCTTCCCATTCTATTTACTTTACATCTTTAATTATTTGCTCCCAATACTTTGGTCCTTTTGCCAGTTTTCTCCAATACATTCCAGCCCCTTCTTGCCTATTGTCTGCATCCCTGATTGAAGTCATCCATATTAGCAGAATCTACTTTCTAAATTCCCATCCTGGATTAGTTTAGAATACTTTCTGCATCTTTATGAATATAATAGTCTGTATGATTTTTGTTATTCTCCTTAAGGATCTGCATCCAAATCCCAGTCTCTCCATGTTTCTTGAGCTTACCCCCATTTCATCATCATCATCCCTTTCCACTTTGAATTATAGGTTTCTGTTTGTGCTATGTATTAGAAGCCTTAACTGTGTAGCTCTGAAATACTCCTTCAAATTGGGTAATTCCAGACTGCCTTGTTCTGTTGGAAGAATCAGCTTATCCCACTTGACTCTTGCCCCCCCCCCTCAGATAAAATTCTTCAGCTCTTTAATTGTTATTCACAACTTCTCCTCTGGTTGATAAAAATATGCCTGACCTGTGTGTAAAACTAAGGGGACTAAAAACATTTTAACTGCTTGTGTCTTGCTATCCATATCAATATAACAGAGCCTCCAATTTCTGATTTTGTATTATCTTTTGCTTAGTCTCTTCCCACATATCCTCAGCTGACACATTTTTAATCCATACTCTTAAGTACTTCATTTTATCATGTCCCAATAAATATGGATCTTTCTGGACCAATTTGTGTGTGGGTACATAATTTACAGTTATTGATATTGTTTTAGCTCTATTAATTTTGTATCCCAAAACAATTTGAAACGGTCTCAGAATGTTCCACAACACTGAAATGTACTTTTCTGTTTTTATCATGTATAAAATAATATCATCTGCAAATAAAGCCAGCTTTTCTTGACTACCATACCAATTATATCCTTGAATTTCTCAGTCCCTTATTTTCTTTGCAGTGGTTCCAAATATAAAGCAAATAACAAAGGGGAAAGAGAATACTCCTGTCTGCTTCCTCTGCTCAAGTAGAAATGATGACAGAGGAACCCATCCACTTTAATTTTCACCTCCAATCCATCATATATCCTCCTAATCAACCTTATAATTTTATCAGGAAATGTTTCCATTGCTTTGCTCAAACTCAGTTTACTCCATCAAATGCTTTCTCTGTATCAAGACCTACCAACAGTGGTATTGCTTACATTCTGCTTCCATCTGGATCATCAGTGTTCTTTTAATGTTGTCAAATGTTTGCCTCCCCTTCACAAAATCATATCGATACAGATCACAGATCTATCAATTTTGACATCGCTTTTGCCATTCTTTTAGCCATTACAGACCTAAACACTTTATAATCATGGTTTAATGGGCCTGTATAAAGCTGGATCTGATGGGTCTTTACCCTCTTTAGGCATTACAGCCACCACTGCTTTCTTCCAGAATATTGGTGCTTTTACTTCTCTTAAAATACTATTAAAGAAAACCTTCCAGGCCTTTATCAGTCTTTTTCCCTCCTAGCTTCCAAACTTCCACAGGAATACCATCTATTCCTGGGGACTTTCCTGTGGATTGGTTATACATCATTTTTATCTCATCTCCTATCCTAAGTGTTAGTAATTGAGCCTCATCTCCCTCTAACCTTGGCATATTTAATTCTTCCATAAACATTTCCATTTGTACCTTTTCTTGAGTTCCATATTTCTCTGCTTTATACAGACTTTCATAAAACCTCTTGAAATATTTCTAGTACCTTTACAGGATCTCCTGTTATCTTCCTTATTACAGGCTCCGTTAGCTTGGCGATGACCCTTTCTACTTTCTGTTGCCTGAGTCATTGGGCTAAAAGTATTTTGTGCTCTGGCTTTATTATTAAAAAAAACTGTGGCTTAATAGCAATATTTCTAAACTCATGCATATTATTGAGTTAATCCTTTATTTTTTCCTTAGCATTCTGCAACCACTCCTCTCCTTGTTCTGTGAGATTCCCCCTATTTTGTAACACTTTAACATTTGTCAGTCCCTCTAAATAATTCTTGTTACTTCTTAACCATATCTCTCTTTCTTTTATTTCCACCCTATTTTTAAACTCAACATTAATTTTATCCCACTTCCTAGCTATATTTTCAGAAGAAATTTCTACCTTCCCTAATAACTCCCAAATAATTTGCAGTACCCATTCCTTAAATTCCAATGTTTTCAACAGATAGATGGAAAGCACCAGTGTCTCATTTTTATTTCATTAACCTGCATTTTTATTTTAGTTATTGTTGGCATGTGATCTGAAATAATTATTGGATACATATCAGAACTTTGAATTAAATGCACATTTTCCTGTGAAATGTAAGTCCTGTCTAGCCTAGCCCATTTTTTTATCTTGGAGAATATTATGTAAATTCACTCCAAACCTCTTCTTTCGGCTTTTCCCGCTTAGGGTTCACCACAGTGAATCACTTGCCTGCTCCGGATTGGCAGTAGAGTTTTATGGTAATGAGTTGCCAGCCCGGCGCCCAACCTTCCACAGAAGGCACACACATACACGCACTCACGCCTAGGGCCAATTTAGAGTGTCCAGTCCACCTACAGCATGTCTTTGGGATGTGGGAGGAAACCGGAGCACCTGGAGGAACCCATGCGACCACAGGGAGGACATGCAGACTCCGCACAGAAGGCACCCAGCCGAGGATCGAACAGGAGAACCTCTTGCTGTGAGGTGACAATGCTAACTGTTGAACCACTGTGGCCGCCCTGTAAATTCACTCCAAACTCCTACTATTGAATTCACATCTTTCATGTCAAATATTGTCATAAATTTCTTCACAAATCGACCTTCCTTTATTATATTTTCCCTTCTGGGCCCCCAGACATATCTTCACTACACAAATCAAATTCCAGTCCCCACCTATAAGTAATATCCCCTGCTGAAAACTAATTATTTCCCCCATAATTTTCTTAAGGTCAACTATAGCAGTTTTAGGTGGAATATAAATACATGCCAGTGTAATCCTTCTCCCTTCTCAGTAGCCCTGTAATACTACAAATCTACCATTATTATCTTTTTTATCCTCTACTATCACTGTTGGAGCTCCTCTTCCAATTAATATAAGCACTCCTCTTTTCCTTTGTCCCAAGTATTTCAATGAATAACCATCCTGAAAACCTTTCTATCAAATTCAGATGTTTGGTTCTTTCCAAATGTGTCTCCTGTAGCATAGCTATTTGCACTCTGTTTTTAGTACAGTTCAGTACTCTTTCTTTATATATATATATATATATATATATATATATATATATATATATATATAGAAAGTATCATTATGTGAAAAAGTTATTATTATTCCCACATTTTATTTTTAACAACTTTTTTTGTTAAGTATCTAGCTCCAGGTTTTATGTTATATACACAAACTAATGTTTGTCAGGTTGATCTTTTATACAGTTGTTTGTCATATCCATTTAAGCATATATCACATCTTATAAAATTTTGTTTTATTGAAAACCCTCAAACAAAAAACAAATGCACCCTCAATACACCCCTAAAGCCTATTAACTTAATATTAACACACAAAACTATGTACATCTTTAAATATTGAAGTGTTACCCTCCTAAGAGCAAAAACTGTCCCAAACTGACAGCCACACTTGGGTTAACCTAAAAGGATGGTCATTCATGCTAAAATGCATGGTGCAGCCCATGCTTCTATTAAGTGCTATCTGGTTTTGTCTTATCTGCATTCTCCTCCCAGAATGGGAAAACATTTAAACTTTTTCAGAAAACATTATCTCCTAGCCATTAAAAGAAAGATGTTTTCTGTTTTTAATGCTCTTTATCAGATAGTCTTCATGGAGACATGAGAACCAGATACAGAGTTGCTTTTAGAACCATTTATTTATTTGCTAGAGGAAAACTTTTTATATTTACTGTTTTTTTGTATTTATTTGCTTTCTGTTAAATCTTATTAGATCAAGGCAAGGTCCTTAATGCAGTCATTCCCCTATGCAAGAACACATCAGTCTTTCTTGTATCATACTTTTTTTACCAGACTTTTCTTCTTTTTTTTACACTGCAGTATCTACATTATTTAAAACTGAACAATTAGAAAGAGAAAAGAATGAAAAAATAAACCAGGGGACTTGTTTACTTTAATATTCCCTTTACAGTTTATATCATGCACTATAAACATTTTACAGTTAAGAACAAAGTTTTGTTTTGCTTACAGTTAACTCTCTTCCTCCTCTTCCCCTCTCCTAAGTGTTTCTCCAAACATTAGTGACTTGAAGTAGGGCATATGCTTTAAGAGTCTCTTACAAGTTTAACAAAGTCAAAAATGTGCAGTATTTCCAAGTTTTATTAAGTCATGTTTCACAAATATAATTAATAATTTCTAATCCCATATTTATTTGTCAATTTCCAAGTTCCTGGTTTTATTCCTGTTTATCTCCATCTCACAAATCCAGTCTGTTTCATTTTCAACGTACTCTCGGTTCTTCTAGTTAAATCTTGTGCTTTTTTCTGTCTCAAATTTTTTCTGCTGAAACATTAGAAAAGGTTTGACTGGCACAGTCTGTCTGTGGTCTTTATTACCAGAAGAACAAGAAGCAGAATCTCCCTCTATTTCTTGGTTCACTTTGTTGGACAAACTTTTGTATTTCCTCCTTAGCATGTTCTGCATTAAAAATAATTTTGTCCCTCTAGGAAATAATATTCTGAAGATAACTGGTTCCAGCAGTTTAATTATCATACCTGCTTCTCCACATGCCCTGATTAGTGAAATACATTTACTCATCTTCTTCCTCGTGTACAGTGAGTAATCATTTTCCACAAACACTCTGCTATGTCCCACTTGTAGTATTTTGTCGTTCTGCTATAGTTTTATCAGAATCAACTCCTTCTGCTGGTAGGATTGCATCTTTACTGTTAAAGGTCTAGGTTGCTTTCTCATGGCCAGGTTTGGAACACACACACAATGTGCTCTTTCAATTAACAGCTCCTGTTGTGGAATGCCAGTCCAGTTGCTTACTTGTGCTTTCATAAAATTAATACAGTCTGTTGCTTCCAGTTTCTCTGGTACAGCTGAAAATCTCAGGTTTTCTTTACATGCTCGGACCTCTAATTCTATTATTTTTTGCAGAATCTCTTCTTGTGCAGTTTCATATTCAACCAGCCTTTCTTTCATTTTGACCTCTGATTTTTGCAGTTTTATCAGCTCATCTGAATATCTGTGTAAAGCGACTTCCATTTTTTCCAACCTTTTATATGAGTTTTTGTACTCTATCAGCGTTTCGTTTATTGTAATCAGCTCTGACTACAATTGACTTATTTTTTCCTCTAAGTTACTAGAAGTCATGTCTTGCACCAAAGCTGGAACTTGCACTGCCTTTTGCTGAACAGCTGCTGAATTCTTCCTAGTTTTTTCTCAATTTTGTGATTGATTTTCTTTTGGGTTCTCTGAAATTTTTTTTTGCTGGCATCCAGTCAATCCACTTACTAGCCAGTTACTAAAATTTACCCAAAAATATGAGTCTACTGGCTCTCTCTCCTGAGTTTCTGTTTTCACACTGGGAGATCTGAAATTAAGGTGTTGCTCAGTGTGCAGCCATCTTGGAAGTCATATACAGTGGATATAAAAAGTGTACACATCCCAGTTAAAATGTCAGGTTTTTGTGATATAAAAAATGATACCACAATAAATCATTTCAAAACTTTTCCCGCCTTTAATTTGACCTATAACCTGTACATTTCAATTGAAAAACAAGCAAATCTGTTAGGGGGGATAAACATAAAAAATAAAAAAACATACAATAAGCTGGTTGCATAAGTGTGCACACCATTAAACTAATACTTTGTTGAAGCACATTTTGATTTAATTACAGCATTCAGTCTTTTTGGGTAGGAGTCTATCAGAATGGCACATCTTGGCTTGGCAATATTTGCCCACTCTTCCTTGCAAAAGCACTCTAAATCTCTCAGATTGCGAGGACATCTCTTGTGCACAAATTTCTTCAGGTCATCCCACAGAGTTTTCTATTGGATTTAGGTCTGGGCACTGGCTGGGCCATTCCAAAACTTTAATTTTCTTCTGGTGAAGCCATTCTTTTGTTGATGTGGATGTATGCTTGGGGTCATTGTTGTGTTGAAAGGTGAAATTCCTCTTCATCTTCAGCTTTCTAGCAGATGCCTGAAGGTTTTAGGCCAAAAGTGACTGGTATTTGAAACTGTTCATAATTCCCTCCACCTTGACTAAAGCCCCAGTTCCGGCTGAAGAAAAGCAACCTCAAAGCATGATACTGCCACCACTATGCTTCACCATGGGGATGGTGTTCTTTTGATGATGCAAAGTGTTGTTTTTGCGCCAAACGTACCTTTTGGAATTGTGGCCAAAAAAGTTGAACCTTGGTCTCATCAGACCATAATACATTTTCCCACATGCTTTTGGGAGACTTGGTGTATAGTTTCGCAAATTTTAGCCGGGCCTGGATGTTTGTCTGTGTAAGAAAAGGCTTCCATCTTGCAACCCTACCCCATAGTCCAGACATATGGAGAATACAGGAGATTGTTGTCACATGTAGTACACAGCCAGTACTTGCCAGAAATTCCTGCAGCTCCTTCAGTGTTGCTGTACGTCACTTGGCAGCCTCCCTGACCAGTTTTTGTCTTGTCTTTTCATCAATTTTGGAGGGACGTCCAGTTCTTTGCAACGTCACTGTTGTCCCATCTTTTCTCCACTTTTTGATGACTATCTTCACTGTGTTCCGTGGTATATTCAATGCTGTGGAAATGTTTTTGTACCCTTCTCTTGACTGATACCATTCAACAATGAGATCCCTTTGATGCTTTGTAAGCTGTGTGCAAACCATGGCTTTTGCAGTAGCAGGCAACTGAGTAAATGTCAGGAAAATCCTACTAGGACAGCTGAACTTTTCCTATCTATTATATGGCATATTCCCCTTTGTTCTGTTTATTACTCTGAAAGTAGCATTTTTTTTATTTTTAGACCACTCAGAACTTCATTTCAATCAACATATTCCCTCAGTCATTATGTCTTGCTCAAATATTAACTTTGGGACACCCCATTTCTTTATCAGTGCCTTGCCTTGCTTACATTACCTACAAGTCTTCTGCCTTTCTTTAATCTTTTTATCCAAGATAGGGTTTACCTGTTTATGCCTTATATTCCTAACCCCCTTCTTCTAGATTTTCCTTCCCTTCTCTTGTTTCTGTCATATTCATGTTCCCATATAGTGTGCTTCTAATTATGGTCTGTCAGCATTGATTTCCAGTCTGTTTACCTCACCAAGTACCACTCAACTGTCTATTGTCATTGACTCCTGCAAATGTCTCCCACCTCTCTTATCTGAATCTTCTTCTGACTGAACCTTATTATTATTTGACTTTTTAAATTTATACCTCCCCTCCTAAATCTGTCCCTCTACTTTATCCATATACCTTAAATATGGCAACCAATGTATAGTAAATCAATGTTCTGTTCCACTTAGCTTCCTTTCCTGTTTCTCCCTCAGTCCTTCCACCAGATCAATAAGTTATTGAATGTTCAGACTTTCGTGCCTTTTTCAACTTCCTAGTCATCACCTTGTTTGCCAGGAGGATAATCCACCCCATGTCTCTGATGTGAGCCCATGTTACTGCCAACTTTCACCCCCATAAAGCATTTTTCCATTGTTAAGAGTATCAGCTTCCCACCTATCTCTTCCAGCATTTCATAATATTAGCTTAAACCTTCCTAGCTCCTTATAACATAGATATAGGTACAAGAATATAAATCCCTCTATTGCATCTCCATCACACTTTTATTGCTCCAGGAAACATAATATTAAGCTTCTGTGGAGTGTAGAAGTATTAGTGCAAACCCTTCCACATGAATATTCTGAAATTCCTGGGCTTTATTGCTTTTTCTGCCATCTTGTGCACTCCTTCCCATTTCACTACATCTGTCTCCTTTTCCGGCACATTATCACATTCACCAGTTATCTTTTTAAACACTATCTTATCTACATTTTGCAGTATCTTATACATTATAGAGATGATCGTTTTACTCAACCTTTCTTCCCTTCCCTTCTCATATTTATCACCCACTTAATCAGTCCCAGCCAATTATCCTGCCTTGTCTTAACCATCAAGATATTATCTAATTGCTTTCTTAATATCTTCAACTTGCTTTGGGAACTCATTGTTCATTCTCTGGAGTGTTAAAGGTCTTCAGACAGCCATGAGAAAAATATTGGTAGAAGATAAGTGGGGAGTCAAAACCCTTAATATTGTATTGTTTCTGGACTGGGACAAATGATCATTTTTTCCAGGTTTCCACAATTCAGTCTCAGTCCTGGTTTCCACAATGTCATTAGCAGCCAATGTTTATCTAATCACTGCTGCAACAGCCTTACCTGTATGGGTTATAACCTGTTCAGGATATAACAGCAAGACAGTTTCCCAAAACCTTGGGTTCCTTCCACATGTGTCCAGTGTACTGGTTGCATGAGCTTCTAAGTGGAGAAAATCAGCAGTCTAGGCACCAAAAGCTTAAGTACTTTCTTGCTGCCTTTAGAGAGTGCTCCTCTTGAGAGTTTCAGAGAATTGGAGGTCAGCCTTCAGTCATCCATTTCTGGACAGAAATGTGCCCTGTGGGGAAAAGCCTTCCACAATATTTTATTTTCTCTGAAAAAAATATGATTTGTGAGAAATTACTTTTTTAATTAGGGTCTTTAAAGAACTGTAGTAAGCCACAATGGTCTGACAGACCGTTTACCTTGTTTGATTGACTTTTACTGTTTGTGCTTATATCAAACATTCTTGTGGTTAAGTATTTACTGAATTTTTTTTGGGACAAATGTGTTTTGGACATGTCATTGTGTAGTATGCTTGTGAACATTTCTTTTTGATAACTTACCTAACACTGATTAGCTCTAGCTGCACTAGTAGTTGTAGATCAGCTTCTGTTTTTGGCAGGACTATGAAACAGCATACCGATCCTAAGGTTTTACCTAACTCCAATTCCAAGAAAAAGAAATCTTGCAGGGAACCCTTGCCAACACAATGAACTCAGTCTGTGCCTCAGCCATTGGTGGGTGACTGCTGTAGCCAGTACAGGTTCTTCAAACTATTCACATTTTCTCCATGTCCCCTGGTGTAGTCTGTTAAGCCACCATGGACCAGAAGTCAGCTGCATCCTCTGCAGCTGTTTATGTAACTTGCTGGGCATGGGAGAACTACTCTTATCAGTCTTGGTGGAGGAAGCAAAGAGTGCATCCCTGCATTGCTGTGCTGAGAGACCTGGTCCAAAGGGTGAAGTAGCATCCAGGAGTTGGTCCCCTTCTAGGGATGCTCCAAGAAAAAAGAGGCAGAAAATGAAACATTTATCATCCTCACCTTGAATATTTACCTTTACTATATTTACGAAACAAGTCTAGAGATCAGTTAGAGTTCACAAAATACTGTAAGAATATCTACAATTAACATGGCAGAAAAAAACATTTGCAACAGTGGTGATGGGGTTTGTAAGCATTCAAGTGTCCTAAGCTGGGAGCAGATCAGAAATCTGAATAAAGTTTTAACAGAAGTTGTTCCAGTCCATGGATGTGGAAACTTCCCAACTCTGGAAATCCAAATTTAGGACATTATTCGCAAGGTTTGGTGTAGGTTAGAAATAAAAGGCATTAAAGTCAAAGATGCCCATCTGAATGGGTCTGCAGCAAGTCATGATTTGGTAAAGGAAATGGTTTGAATTACAAGGATTTGGATCTAATGTTTGCAGTGGAACTTTCAAGTGAAGTAGACTTCCAGCTTATTAGAGACATTGTTTTGGTTTCACTGTTGGACTTTCTTCCAGAAGGAGTCAGTAAGGATAAACTTATCCCTGTGACTCTTAAAGAAGCTTAATTTCAAAAGCTTGTTAAAGTCTCCAAATAAACTGACAGATAGGAGTTTAATTTCTTTGTCCAATAAAGATGCAAGAAATTTTGAACTGAAATTTGTAGATTCGGTACTCCATCAGTTTGAGTTTAGTGTGGACTCTTCAGATTACATTGGACTCTCTGCTTTTGTATTATGATTGTGCAGAAAACCCAATCACTGAACACTTCCACCCTACTGTACTTGGAGAGAATGCATATGATAATTTTTACGAAGCCTTATACCACCTTGAAAATCACTTAATTGCCACAAAGAATCCAAGGAGGTGGACTGCTTAAGTATTGCAATTTGTTAGTGTAGGACTTCAAACCAGCTGGTGAGGAGGTTAAAAGATTACAATGGTATATGTGCTCAAGGTTTTATATAGACTTCTCTGATATTGTAGAACAACAAAGAAAGTTGGAGACTTACCATCACAGCCACTTCAGTAAAGAAGAAAAGAGCAAATGTGATTACCATTTATTCCTATATAGGGTGGTAAATGAAAGTATGTATGTCTTATGGAACATGAATGAAGGCAAACTCTTAAGCTGATAGCTTTCCTTGCTTTGCATGAAATGGGCCAGTTACCTACTGTTGCTAACACTAGCAGGGTAATGTGTCTACAAGCCAGAAGCTCGTTAGTGATATGATCTTCAGTAACTATTACATAGAAAATACTCCAGCAGTTTATGATCATTCTTATCATACATTGTTGTCTTGCAGCTAATAAATTCATTCCCACTCCCATTAAAAAGACTTTGTGAACTCTTTCCAGAACCCACAAGGGGCTTTCCGTTTGGATTACTTAACAGCATATTATCAGCAATGTTGTGGCACAGTTATGGCTGATGCTGCTTGAAAAGTGCCTCAAGATAGTCCATAAGTTCATTTTATAATTGAACTGGAAAGGGTTTTCAGTAATTTTCTGTATGGGATATGGGTAGTTATCACATGGTGCATTTTTTGTAGGGTTCACAAGTGTCCTTTTTGTAAAAGGATTCTTTAAAAAATGCAACTTTTTAATAACTTGATTTTCTAATAACTTGAATAATTGTGATCAAAATGGTGATTTATGGGTTACTTTGCCTCTGTAATAAGTTTTACATTGATAAGACCATACATCAACTTATGAGGATACGTGAACACATCTGAGATGTTAAAGTAATTCTGGTACCAGCCTTGTAGTGTCACATTTTTTCAAATATAATAGTGATTTGGATTTATTGAGGTTCTTTTTCTAATGTATTCGTTGACATGTTTTTATTTATATTAGATCCTTCTGATATGTTATTACAGAAGGAGGCCTAGTTTATTTTCACTTATGATACTTTACAGCCAAAGGGCCTTAGTAATGAATTACTTATTAAATATTTAATATAACAGCTTTGGAAGTATCTTAGAACCTCATTTCATAGAAGTTAGGACATGTGTATTTTGTATTCGATTAGCTTATTGTTATTATTATTATTATTACCATTGTTATGATTATTGTTATTCCTATTTAGTAATGTCTTAATTGCTGAACTATTTAAATGCTTTACTGTATTTAAAACTTTTGAACCTTGAAGGTGTATGCTGAGGCGCTAATTCATTTTTGGTTTTTACACATTGTTCCTGGTTTCTAATAAAGTTGTTTTTTGAGTCAAATGATGTTATTTCTAAATTTATCATCCTCAGACTGTATTTTTGTGGATAAGAAAGAGTTAATTGAATTGCCTTAGGGTATATTGTAGGTTTTACAACCTTTAAAAAGTGACTAGAATTTGTGGTAAAAACAACACATTTCCCTCTGTTTCTCAGTATTCCATATTTAATGATGAACAAAGGGATGGGGAAAGAGGATGTTCTAATAGTTCTACCACATTACTTGAGTCCGACTCTGAGGAGAGTGTTTCCTCAGAATTTCCTGTAGAGGAATTTTCTTTCTGAAACTATCTCTATGATGAATAAGATGCTTCAGTTGGAAAATTCTGATATTCCAGCTTTTCTAAAGAAGCACTGGGATTTATTACAAGTTGAATTTCCGCAGCTTGCTGCTATCCTTCCTCTTTTCCCAGATTTAGAAGTTGTTTTTGATATTGCCTGCAATATGCTTGGCATTCAGTCTGCAAACCCTAAGAAGGCAAACAGACTTTATGAAATTCCTCATTCTTGCATATATTATTTTTCTCATCCCAGGAATGATCCTGCTGCTACTTCTGTGTCAAATCCAGCTGCAAAAACAGTGGATAATGCTAATCCCTCTCCCTTTGATAAATATGGGAAAGCTTTAAATAGATTTGGGAAGAGGATTTATTCTTCTGCCACTTTTGCCTTTAGAATTCTAAATTATCAAACTCTTCTTCTTCTGGCTATTCCCATTAGGGGTCACCACAGCAGATCATCTGTTTCTATTTCTTTCTGTCCTCTGCATCTTGAACCGTGACACCAACCACCAACATGTCCTCTCTCCCCACATCCATAAACCTTATCTTAGGCCTTCCTCTTTTCCTTTTACCTGGCAGCTCCATTCTTAGCATCATTTTCCCAATATACCCAGCATCCCTCCTCAGCACATGGCCAAACCAATGCAATATCTGCTCTCTGGCTTTGTCTCCAAACCATCCAACCTGAGCTGACCCTCTAATATACCATTTCCTAATCCTATCCATCCTCGTCACACCCAATGCAAATCTTTACATCTTTAACTCTGCCACATGCAGCCTTTTTGTCAGTGTCACTGTCTCCAACCTGTATAACATAGCTGGTCTCATTACCCTCTTGTAGACCTTCCCTTTCACTCTTACTGGTACCTGCCATGTCAAAATCACTCCTGACACTCTTCTCCACCCTGCCTGTACTCTCTTCTTCACCTCTCTTCCACTCACCATTACTCTGAACTGTTGATTCCAAGTATTTAAACTCATCCACATTTGCCAGATCTACTCCCTGCATCCTCACAGTTCCTCTATCCTCTCTCTCATTCACACACATTTATTCTGTCTTAGTCCTGCTGACCTTCATTCCTCTCCTGTCTAGAGCACATCTCCACCTCTCCAGGGTCTCCTCAAACTGTTTCCTACTCTCACTACAGATCACAGTGTCATCTAAAAACATCATAGTCCACAGGAACTCCTGTCTGATCTCATCTGTCAACCTGTCCATCACCATTGCAAATAAGAAAGGGCTCAGAGCTGATCCTTGATGTAATCCCACCTCCACCTTAAACACATCTGTCACTCCTACCACAGACCTCACCACTGTCACACTACCCTCGTACATATCCTGTACTACTTACATACTTCTCTGCCACTCACGACTTCCTCATACAATACCACAACTCCTCTGTAGGCACCCTGTCATATGCTTTCTCCAAGTCCACAATGACACAATGCAACTCCTTCTGAACTTCTCTATACTTCTCCATCACTCTCAGAGCAAACATTGCACCTGTAGTGCTCTTTCCTGGCATGAAACCATACCGCTGCTCACTAATCATCACCTCCCTTCTTTACCTAACTTTGATTACTCTTTCCATAACTTCTTGCTGTGACTGATCAATTTTATCCCTCTCTAATTACTACAGCTCTGCACATCACCCTTATTCTTAAACATTGGTACCAAAACACTTCTTCTCCACCCCTCAGGCATCCTCTCACTTTCCAAGATTTCATTAAACAATCTGGTTAAAAACTCTACTGCCATCTCTCCTAAGCATACCTCTCAACCTGGAAACATCAAAAATCTGGACAAGGCCCATGAAAAATAGGTACAAATCTGTATGCTGATTAACATGCTGATTAACATAAAAATTTGCATACATAATTACATAACCCCACCCACTCCAATGGAATTGTGGGATACCAACTTTCAAATACAAACTTAACAGAACCAAAATATAGCACCAGAGTCCCCCTGCAGCCATTCCAATGTCCCATTACCTGGCTATTTCATCCCATTTACCATAAACACTAATGTGCGCATACTGCTTTACTTCTACAATGATTATTTGGATTTTATTTTTTACATTTTATAGCACAAAGACTAATAGATATCTGCTAAACAAAGCAATACTGTCTCACAATGAAAATAGACTTGGCATTAAAACTTCTCTGCCCTTCAAACTCACATTCATTGAAACAGCATTGAAACCCACAGCACATCCAAAGAAAATGCATCTGGCCAGTGGATAAAGATAACCTTTGGGCTGTTTTCAAATCCAAGGCCCCTAGCACACAAAACAAGAAACATACACATGTTCTTTGGTGCACCTTCCTGACTTTATGAAATTATACTCCTTGTATAATACAGCACACTTGTTAGACTTAAGTTAGAGTGCATTTTAAATTTATTGTTTAAACATTTTTCCAGTAGGCAATGAAACAAAATGCATGAACCAATAATAACAAAACTGCCCTATTCAGAACATTTCCATCATAAAAGTCTACTTCCACACACAACTGCATTTTAAATTTTTTGTTTGAACATTTTTCCAGTAGGCAATGAAGCAAAATGCATGCACCAATAATGACAAAACTGCCCTATTCAGAACATTTCCATGATAACAGTCTACTTCTACACACACACAATATCTATCTATCTATATATATATAGATAGATATATATAATCACAGTAGTGTAAGCCATAGGCATGTTGCACAGCTTCTTGCACTTATTTTCAATGGGGGGCAAAAGGCAAAAAAACAGGGACACATTTTAAACATTGGTTGTATAATTTTGGAAAGTTGCTTGAATAAAATGTTGTGTTGCCACCATGCATTTCACTGCCAAGTCTTGAAGCCAAATCAGTTTCCTGAAAAACAAGAAGACTGAAACTTAAATGGCCATCATTTAGTGAATTCAGTTCTCACCATAGCTCTCAACCTCTTAGCACACAAAAAAAGAAGAAAGCCAATAATGGGGGAATACAGCCCCAAAATAGGGACACATTTCAAATACTGATCTTACAAACTTAGGAAGATTGCTAGAATAAAAGGTTTTGTTTTACTTTTTATTTTCTGAAGAATATGAAGTTTGAACCTGAAATGCAAAATCCTGAAAACCAGATGTATGTAAGGCATAAATTCACAAGTGGTGGTGGCTGGGGACTTTAGGCTCTTTTTACCTATACCCAATGTACAGGGTTTGAGCCCGAGTACCTCTAGCCACCAGATATATTCAGTCGGGGGCATTTACACACACACACACACACACTAATAGAACATACATAAAACATATATGTGGATAATGAATATATGGACAGGCTAAGTGCATCATAAAAATCCTAATTAATTGTGATAAACATTCACATTTCCTTAAAACTCCCCTGCTAGCAAGCTTTAAAGCATGCCAGTAACTCATACTATGTTTGTGTTCCACAAAACATGATTGTGGTTCAGACAGCTTTTTTAACATTTCTTTAGAACTGCAAATATTAGGAAGTCATAAATGAGTTGAATAAAGCTTCCTAATGTTAATGAATTAATGTTAATTATAATGGACTTTTTCGTTTAACTATATTTGATAACCTGGAAGATACACACTTTAATTTACTACAAGTAACTTACAGTAAAGTAAGTCCACATACAAGATAACAGGTCAGCAGCTCCATATCAGGAGAGTAAAGACTGCAACGTGATCCCAGCATCACTAAAAAATTAACGACAGTCCAAGCACCTAACAGCAAATTCCAAACATCACTGCAACACGGTCAAAGCATCTTTACAAGGAGGCTTTTCTAAGCAAGGAAAAGTACAAAGCCATAATGCCTGGCATTCTTTACTGATTTTAACACTCAGTTATTTGCTAGATAAAAAATATAAAGCAAAGGGCAAAAACATGAGGAAAATCAGTGACAGTTGAGAACCACCATATTCCTGTCATGTAGAATGAGGATACGTGTAGCTATAACAACCTCAGACTTTGCATATATTTCCCCAAGAGTTATTAATAGAGGTGTGTCAGTGAAAAGATCTTAGTTTTGGTACTGTCACATACAACAGGCACTGCAAACCATGGCTACCTGGGAAGTTGTTATAGGTTTCAGTATACTTTTTAATCGGTCTGTGAAAAAATGCAAACATGACATCCCACATTCATATATCAGTGATCATAAATGCTGAAATGTACAAAATAAGTTTTTTTTATTGATAGCCAGCACCTTCCAGCCTCGCTAACACACACATACAGACTACACTGCATTTGTCACACCAGCTGATAAATCATACATATAATCAGCTTTGAGGTTATCATGCAGTGGAGAAAACCAAAACGCTTGAGTTATGGTAAAACTCATTTTTGCCTTTCTCTGTTTTGTGTTGCATTTGAAATGGGAAAAGAGCAGTTTCAAAGCACATTACTGAACTGAAATTTTAGATTATGCACTTGTGATTTACAAAACTGAACACACACTGCCATTTTTTTATCATTTATTCTACTACTTCCAGAACTAATCAAAAGATTCCTTCAAAGATGACATCACATCTTAATAAAACGCTACATTGTAGCAAGAGCCCCTAGTGGATACAGTTAGTAGTAGCTTAAAAAATCACCAAATCCACAAACATAACAAACTAAAACCAAATAGAACGAAAATAGATGTTCAGCTAAGATGAATAGCTGTTCAATTACAAAAATGTAATCAAAACAGAACTAATACACAACATCAGCAGCTTATAAATAACTTCATAAAGTTCAGTATATAGAGAATGCATAGGTGAAAATCATATGCATATAATATAAATTAGAACATTAAAAAACATTTCTAACTAGTGCAGAAGTAAAAAGAGTTGCTCAATGTACGGCCATCATTATACACATAAGCATCTGCACAGTGATGCTGTACCTACAGCTCAGGTGTATAATATCTAACCAAATAACTAAAAATTAGAAGCATAAATTAATAGGTGCTCTTCCATAACTATTTAAAAAACACAATCTAAATGAGTGAAGTGGAGCAAAACCACTTTACAAGCAGCAAATCATATATATTAGTTATATAGACATGCTGAAAGAGACAAATGCATAACTATACATATCATTCATAACAATTCAGTTGATTAGTTTCCTACGGACTTGGTATGTCCCCTTTTGTGGTTTGTGCGCCATAGGAAACCATTGCTCAAAGTTGGTTGAGTGTTGTATATGAGAACCTCATGGTTATACCCATGGTTAGTTGTTATGCTACTTACCCATTGGGTATAGGGGCTGAATTTTGCATAGTGGTGATATTGATCTTTAAATATGAATTGTACTAGAGAAGTATGATGGGTAATAAATTTTTTACTGTAGCCTTGCTTGTACTTCATCAAGTCGAACTACTTAACTTTTTGGTATGTATTTTAGTGTATGCTTGACATTAGCAGATGTGATTTTATAATCTGCGCAAGTTTAAGGATGGCTAAGACCCCTTAGAATATAGGTGTTGAGCATTTTGAGAGTTTTTGTACTCTATTTAGAGTCAGTGACGTCATGTATTTGATGTCCTCTGGCTAGTTAATATGCTTATACAAACTGGTTAGAGATACCTATACCAATGGTATGTAGGTATATTCCCTTAATGGGTATTTTTATACAATACTTTGAATAATAGCAGCATGATCTGTGCTTATGAGTAATAAAACGAGATATAGACTGTGTGTTTTATTAGGAGATTTTACACTCCGGATGGTTATTTGCGGATGTTATTATGACTGCTAATTAAGGTTTATCCCTGATATTCGCCACTTAGCCATGTTATGACCATTTTTCAGTGAGCAAAGTTCCTTCCTGAAACATTGAAGTTAGTATAGATGTATTTGTATATATTAGCGAAGAAGAATATAGGTGTTGAGCATTTTTGTGTGAGTTTTTGTACTCTATACTTGTAGTCAGTGGCGCCATGGATTTGAAGTCTATTGGTCAGTTAATATGCTTACACAAGGTGGTTAGAGACATCGATACCAATGGTATGTTGGTTTATTTTCTTGAGTATTTTTATACAATACGCTGTATAATAACAGCATGATTTGTACTTATGAGGAATAAACCTCGATATACATTGTGTGTTTTATTAGGAGATTTTACACTCCCAATGGTTATTTGCGGATGTCATTGTGACTGCAAATTAAGGTTTATTTTTGATATTCTTCTCATAGTCATGCTATGACCAGTTTTCAGTGAGTAGAGTTCCTCCCTAAAATATTGAAGTCAGTATAAATAGGTTTGTATATATTAACAAAGACAAATTTGCTTCTGTACATTTTCCTGTATAGGATGCATAATATGATCGTCACTTAAGTCGATTGAATTGTTATGAATGATATGTATAGTTATGCATTTGCCTCTTTCAGCATGTCTATATAACTAATATATTTGATTTGCTCGTAGAGTGGGTTTGCTCCACTTCATTCATTTGGATTGTGTTTTTTAAATATAGTCATGGAAGAGGAACTATTAATTTATGCTTATTTTTTGTTATTTGGTTAGATATTATACACCTGAGCTGTAGGTACGGCGTCACTGTGCAGATGCTTATGTGTATAATGATGGCTGTACATTGAGCAACTCTTTTTACTTCTCCACTAGTTAGGAATGTTTTTTAATGTTCTAATTTATATTATATGCATATGATTTTCACCTATGCATTTTCTATATACTGAACTTTATGAAGTTATTTATAAACTGCTGATGTTGCGTATTTGATTAAATTTTTGTAATTGAACAGCTATTATTCATCTTAGCTGAACATCTATTTTCATTCTATTTGGTTTTAGTTTGTTATGTTTGTGGATTTGGTAATTTTTTAAGCTATTACTAACTGTATCCATTGCTACAATGTAGCATTTTATTAGGATGTGATGTCATCTTTGAAGGAATCTTTTGATTGGTTCCCTCAAGTTTTTAAATGTTTTGAAATAGCTGATTACATGGTCTGATGAAGCTATTTAGTGAAAGTGCATACCGTATACAATACAACGTTTTTTATACTTTTATGATTGTTATAATTCAAGTGTTGCCATATCTGCTGACTGCTATCGTTATTTTGTCTATGTTTGTATCTGCTAACTCTGAAACCATGCCTGCAAAGCACACACACTTAGGTACCTTAATGCCCAGACCAGCTTTCACTTGGCGTTTGGTCTTGAAATCCATGTGTTAAGTGCGTTAAATCCACTGCATTCCTCCCAGTGTTTGAAATCAATATTAAATCCGGACGGCGTGCAATCTGAAAATCCTATTAAATCCATCATTTGCATTCACTCTGCAGTCTGAAATTCTGCCGGACAGCAACCGCAGTCTTCCCAGTATTCAAACAGACGTGCTTGCACTGCTGACGGTGCTGACATCGCGCACGTGATGACGTCAGCTCCGAAAAGTGCAAAATCTAAAAATTAGATAGAAAAATTCAGAAATAAAGGGGTGCCACTCAGTAATCATGGCACCCTATTATTGGGACCCTAAAACTCGGTATAAACCGAGTAATTCGGAATGGTTGGGAGGTCTGCTCCTAAGGCTTCCATAGGTATGTCATTTGGACCAACAGCCTTTCCATTCTTCATCCTCTTCGTAGCTGTTCTTACTTCCTCCTTGCTAATCCATTGCACTTCCTGATTCACTATACCCACATCATCCAGCCTTCTTTCTCTTCTCATTCTCTTCATTCATCAGCCCCTCAAAGTACTCTTTCCATCTGCTCAACGCACTCTCCTTACTTGTAAGTATGTTTCCCTCATTATCATTTATCACCCTTCCCAGCTCAGTCCCTAAATTATCAAACTCATGTTAAAATATATTTTGGCTTCTTTTGACAATATGAGGAACATTACAGACTTGTTTCCGTCTTTAGATAGTAAATCTTCTTTGAAATCTTTAATGGCTCCTGTTTCTGAGGTAACTAAACATTCATTAAAATGCTTTTATGATTGTGCTGATTCTGTGTCCTGGGCAGCAGCTTCTGATTCTGTCATGAGGCAATATGTTTGGGTGTATATGCAGACATTTTCTGAAGATGTTAAATATGAAATTTTAAATTTTCCGTTGAATGAAGAGGTTTTGTTTGATCCAGCGGGTCAGTTAGATTTCTCAGTTCTCCTTCTCCAAGTTTGTTAAAGAATTGAATGCAAACTCAGGCTCCTTTTACAAAAAGCAAATGCATAATTCCTAACAGACCTCTATCAACTGGAGAGAACTGTACAAGAAAAAGTGGAAAATAGGGCTGAAGAAAAAGATACTTTCCAGAAAATGGGACAGTCCAATAATAAGGAATGACTATTGCAGCATCTCTCACCCCAGCTCCCTACCCTGCCACTTCCTTAAATATATCCAAAAGCCTGGTTCTTCAACTTCCCTTTTGGTATAAAAATTGTTTCAGACCAATGAGTTCTGTAATTAATTTAGGAGGGCTACAAACTTCAGTGTGAAAGCCTCATTTCTTTTCAGAGGATTCACCTTCATTCTCCATATCAGTATTGCCTCCTGTTTCTCTCAGTGAATAATCATATGCCTTCTATGGGGGTTATAGGGCCAGTTCTACCACATCTGTGGGGAAAAGGGTTTTACTCAAAATAATTTTTCTGATGCCAAAGAAGGACCCATTTTAGATATAATTTCTCAGATTATCTTTTCTCATCCTATTTGTGAAAGTTTCAAAGTTCAAAATGTTGTTCTTACAGCTTGTATTACTGCTCATCCCTTCCCTTAGGTTGTTAGCTCCAGGCTGAAAGATGCTTATCATCACATCACTATAGACACAGATTTCAGACGATTTCTATGATTTTCTGTGTCTGGGTTACATTGTCAGTTTTCTGCATTACCTTTGGGTTATCTACTGCCCCCAAGGATGTTCTTAGTGTTTCCAGCTCCTGTGATAGGTAGCCTATTGGAGACTTCTCAAACAGTCACAAGTATTTTACATGGTTAATAAACCTTATCAATATAGTCCAGGTCAACATTGTAAGGTCTTCCCTTCTCTCTGACTACCCCTACTCAGTCAGCAACTACAGAGGCATCAGATTTTGCATAGGGAGTTGTGTTTATATTGTAGAAGTGTAGTGTCTATGGAATAAACAGGACAGACATCATTGATGTAAAAAATGATGTTATTCTGTTTATCATCTGTGGCTTCCTGGACTGCTTCAAGTGATCACAGAGAAGACCACAGTGATGTGGTACACAAACAAACAGGGAGGTACCAGATCATACCCTCTGTGCAGGCTGGCTGTGGTAGCATGAGGTAGCAATTCAGCACATTTTAACCCTCCAAGCATCTTACATTCCATCAGAGCAAAATGTTGCTGTAGACAAGCTGATCAGGACCAGGACAGACCATTACTGATGGAACTTGAAGGAGGGTCTTCCAGGAATCAGTCCAGTTGTGAGAAACTCCTCAAGTAGATCTGTTTGCCTCCTTTCAAATAGCCAACTAAAAAGATTTTGCTTTAGAATTCCTTGCAAGCAGGCCTGGAAAATAAATGATTTTTCGTTCCCTTGGATGGGAATGTGCCTGCATGCATTTCTACTTATTCAGAAGGACTCTCTAAAGATCATTGTGGTGACTGTCTTCTGGCACAGGTGACAGTGGTTCTGTCTCCTTATGGATTTGATCAAGGTCAGTTACCACAAGTTTCCTCATGCAATGAACTACCCATTAAGGCAAGGAGTGTTTGATAGATTCCAACCTCAAACAAATTCAACTGACTGATGATTCAGTTTTGATACCATTTAGGCACTTTTTTCTAGAGGGCATGCTGTAGGTGTGCTCCTTGGAAATTTTATATTGTTAAATGGTAAAGATTTGTTAGTTGCTGCCATGTAAGAACCAGAGCCCATTCAAGGTTTCTGTACCTCTGGTTTTGTAATATTTGTGTGAGTTATTATCCTCTGGCCTTTCATATTCCTCTATCAAGGTTCAGCTTTAATTAAAAAAAACTTTAACCATTCTTACCTCTATAAACTGAAGTACTCTCAAAACCATTGTTTTAGATGAAGCAGTCCACCTTTTAATACAATTTAACACTTCCACAGTATTCTAAACAAAAAAAAGAAAGGGTCATACAAAACACTGGCCCCTGGCTATCTGCAGCACCAAAAAAATGAATGCAGGATAGGATAAAGCATGAAAAACATGGCACACTAACAAAACACAAGAAAATCTCCAAAACTTCAAACACCTATGCAGTTAATCCACAATAAAAGTTAAAAATGACTAAATAAATCCCATATTAACTTACAATATTGTTTCATTAACTTCCACGTCATCAACACCATAAAATCACTACTTAACATAGGCAGTAACCATTCATCCCAGCTTAACCTCTAAGTCAGTGGCCACCATAACACTTTCTCTATTAACAATGTTCCAACCTCTGTCATTAAAAAGCACCTCCTAAAACTAAAACCTCCCACCCTAACTGCAGATAACCTATCTGATGAATACTTGAAAAAGCGCAAGATGCCATTGCCTACCATGTCTCAGTACTTATTAACAGATCTGTATGTCTCCTCCATATGTAAGACATAATTCATCCTACCACTGCACAAAGGGAGAAACACAGCTGATCCTTCCATCTATAAAACTGCAGCCATACCCTCCATCAAAATTCTTAGAAAAATGCATCAGTTCTCAAATCCTCAACCACATTCTTACCAATAAACTCTTGACCTCCACTGTACATAGCTTTAGACCAAACCACAGTACCACTAGTGCACTAACAGATTTCTCTAACAGCATTAATCTTAGCTGCAGTACAGATAATAATGTATATGTTTTTCTTTGCACTGTCTAAAGCCTGTGACGTTTTCTCTCATAATAAACTGCTCCATCAGCTAGTCTCCCTTGATCTGTCCTTCCCCAGTCGCTTTTGTTCCACAGCTACCTGTCTGACAGATCCCAAGATGTCAAATGATAATTTAGCATCTCTACCTTTTTATCAGTCTCTGCTGGTGTTCCTCAGGACCCCATACTAAGACCACTACTGTTTAATATACTTATCAATAATTTGCACACTGCCTCAAAACACACCAAACTAGTCTAATGCTGAAATGATGCAACCCTTATCTTCTCTGACCAAAATTACATTATTCTCCAAAAGCTTACACAATATTCATTCTCCTCCACTGAAAAACTAGCTAGCAAAATCAGATCTAATACTAAACCAAAAAAAATCAAAACTTCTTTTCAGTTCTAAGTCTCATACCAAAACAAAGCTAACTTTCAAATCACACTGCAAATACAAATATTGAGGTAGATTCTAATACTAAATTAATAGAGGTTATAGTAGGCAACACCATGATATTCAACCTTCACATCCAACAAGCAATAAAAAAACACATCAAAACTTAGGTCTGCTACATAGAACTATGCAATATCTGGCTAAGGCAGACAAACATTAGCATCCACCTACCTGCTGTCCTCTGTATGCCACTCCTATATTCATCAATATTCAGTCCACCCTGAAAAATAAACTAGAGTAATGCTATAATAAAATAGCCAAATTTGCTTTAAACAAGCCATACTCCATACATCATTGTACTGCCCTCATGCACCTGAACTACCACAGCTCCTCATCTACTGTCAGTCTCAGTTTGCATGCAGATTAGTCTTTCACCCTGAAAATGCCCAGCCCTAAGTGGTATACTACAGCTCCATTCCTCCAAAAGAGTTCTCCACCCTACTGACAGACAGATCTGTTCTCAATTCACAAAACTCACAACAAAGCAGGAAATGCTTTGTACTCCAGTTGTATCTCAAAATCCTGAAACTCAATTCCCAATCTAATCAGACTGTTTAACAACTCACATATCTTCAAAGATAAATTAAAACTGTTTATGCTTGACTCCTGGCTATGCCCCTGCTATTCCTCAGGCAAAGTTATTCCTAAACTACCTCCCCTGTGTACACATACATGCCAGTTACTGTCTCTTCTCCCTCCCCTGTGTACACATACATGCCAGTTACTGTCTCTTCTCCCTTATTTTTCTGGCTTCTATTCTTCTTATGACAAAATGCATATATTTGACCTGATTTACTACTATTTAACTGCACCCAATGCTGATTATGTTGCTACAAAATATATTTATTTCATAACTATCTGCTTTATATATCATCACTTAGTATATAAAGCTGCTAATGTTACCCGAGTGTTCTATATGTTGTAAAAGTACTGCAAATAGTTCTAATGGAGCTTTTCTCCCTGGATCTCATCTGAAAAGGGGCTTGTTTGCCTAGCTGGATTTTCCTGATAAATAAACAAACAAACATACATACATACATAATACATGAATAATCTTTCTGCTATTTTAGCTTGTTTGATCATGGATCCTTCCCTTTTGTTAAAGTATTTGTTAAAGATGTTTTTGAAAGGAGTTTTACATATGCGTCCACCTAGAAAACAGGTTCATAGATAAGTACTAGACTAGCTGGTCTTGTGGATTGTTTTAATCTTAGACAATTTCCCATTTGATAATCAAACACTGTTTTTTTGTGTCTGTAATGTAAACATCTTAACCATTATACCATCCCCTGTCCCCTCCAAAGTGGCACCTATTAACTTGGTCCGGGGAAAGTTAACTTTACCTTCTTATGAACCATCTAATCAGGCTATTTGGTACATTTTTTGAAGACAGTATTACTGATTGTGGTTTCAGAGTTTACGTTAAAACCAATCCATCCATGTCCCTGTCTTCTTTCCAGAACCTAAAAAACAGAGAGAAAGTATGGATGTGCACAGGCAGCTCTGGTATTACCTTGACAGAGCGAAACATTTCAGGAAAGCTGAACAGCTGTTTATTTCCTGTGAAGAGAAGAAAAAAAAGGGCAACCCATGTCAAAACAGACTATTTCCTGATAGTTGCCCCTTGCTATTTCTTCTTGTTATTCCCATAATAGTAAGGCACTTCCAGGCAGGGTCAAGGTTCATTCTACAAAGTCCTTGGCTTCTTCTATGGCCTTTTGGAAAGGGATTGGACTCTAGAAGCTTCCTAGAGGCAGTTTCTGGGTCCTCAATACATACTTTTACAAAACATTACAAACTAGATTCCTTTGCCAAGTCTAGAACAAACGTTGCTAGGATCTTTCTCCAGGGTCTCCTGGTCCCTCATCCTTCCTTCCTTTGACACTATATAAGTTTTGGTATTCTACTCATACAGCTAAGGCTGCTACAGCAATGGTTATGATGAATATAATACAGTTGCATAAGCAAACTTACCTTAACAATAGATATTCGAATATATTATTGCTGCAATAGCCACTCCCTCCCTCCATTCCTCCTTTTTTGTGTTATGTTTATACTCAAATAAGAATTTACATATTTCTGCCTTTCGTTATCTTGGCAGTGCTGTAGTGTCCTTTCTTTCAGTTGTAAGACAGTCCTAAAGCAACTAGGAGCCTGGATGAATATTGAAGAAGCCCAAGGCTTTTGCATATTGGCTAGCTGTTATAGCTTTGGCAGGATATAACTCATACAGCTAAGGTTACTGCAGCAGTGATACATTTCAACCTCTTGTTATGGTAAGGTTACTTACACAACTGTACTTTCTTTTAGCTCATAAGTGGCTAGGCAGACTAGAATTTGTCGAGGTGTACAGGGATCTTTTCTTTCTGCGATCCAGGCTGTTAGCTGGGCCCTCTCAACATGTATATTCTCCTCTGGGATTTGCATAGAAAGAACCAACTGTTTTTTCACAAACCCTCTATAGTGTCTCCCCTCTGCTTTTTCAGATATGCCATTTATCCTAATTTTTTCCTTCTTGCTGTGTCCACCTGATCAGCCATGTCCACCTGAATTTGCTGTGTTTTGAGTGCTGGATTCTTCTAGTAGGTGATGTTTCTATCATTCCATGCACTCATTTTCGTTCAGGCACCATGATGTTTGGTGTTTATATATAGGGCCAGTGCTAGCATTATGGAGGCCCCTGGCAAGGTACATGTTGGGGGCCCTGCTCAGAAGAATATCAAGTGTGACCACATTGCCATCACACCCCCTTTCCTGTCAAGCTCATCCAGTACCATTTAACCACTATAGTGTCACTACATTCAGATCATTAAGAATTGATGTGCCAAGGTACATATTGGCATTTAGTACCAATGTTACATTATGATAAACACCTGTACCACAGCAAGGTAGCTACTCACAGGTATACACACTGACTGGCATTTAGTGCCAATGTTACATTATGACAAACCCCTGTACCACAGCAAGGTAGTGACTCACAGGTGCACACACTGACTGGCATTTATTACCAGTGTTACATTATGACAAATTCATGTACCACAGCAAGGTAGTGACTCACAGGTGCACACACTGACTTGCATTTTGTACCAATGTTACATTATGACAAATCCCTGTACCACAGCAAGGTAGTGACTCTCAGGTGCACACATTGACTGACATTTAGTACCAATGTTACATTATGAAACCCCTGCACCACAGCAAGGTTGCCACTCAACTGCACGCATGCCAAATGGCATTTAGTACCAGTGTTACATTATGGACAAACCCCTGTACCACAGCAAGGTAGCCACTCAACTGCACGCACGCCAAATGGCATTTAGTACCAATGTTACATTATGGACAAACCCCTGTACCACAGCAAGGTAGCCACTCATAGGTGCAGACATTGACTGCATACTCAACTGCCCAGATTTTCACAGAATGTCCAGATGTGACTCATGTTTGGTCTGTTCCTCAAAATTTTTAGTTTTCTGGATTTTTTTCTGGCAAATCATTGATGACTGAATTCATTAAATGACAGGCATTTCTGTTTCACTTCATATCCTTCAGAAAATGCATGGTAACACCTTTTATTCTAGCAACATTTTCGGTTTATAAGAGCAGTATTTAAAATTTGCCTAGATCTTTGGGGCTGTAACCCCATTATCTGAGGCTTTGTCCAGATTTTGTGCCATGAGATTGAGAGCTATGACTGGCATTTAATAGCAATGTTTTTACATTATGACAAGACTCTGTACTGCATCAAGGTAGCCAGCCCCACAGAGGTACACAAAGACAAAGACACCCACACTGACTCCCACACAAAGACACCCACAAGAGAAAGACAGCAATACAGCAAGGCTGAACACAGACACCCATACAGACTCCCTCACATAGGACAGAAGCAGACCAAGGCAGAGACTCCTGCACACAGGACAGACACCCATACATGGTAAAGACAGCATTATGCAAGATTGACAGCATTATGCAAGATTGAACAGAGACAAGACAGACAGCTACACAGACTCTTGCACACAGGACAGATACCCACACATGATAAAGACTGCACTACAGCAAGACTGAACATTAACACCCACACAGACACAGGACAGAGGCACCCACCCCCACAGTACAGATACAAGGCCAGGACAAATCTACTGCAAAACTGAACATAAACCCACACAACATTAAGTCAGCAGTACCACAAAGCAGAACTGAGACACCACTCTCAAACACAAGACGATGACAGCAATACAGCAAGACTGAAACAAGCAGCATTAGATAAACTGACATCACTCAAGACAATCACTGACATGCAGAATAGTCACACTGCAGACATACACAACACAGCTAAAGGACACATAGAAAAGACTACAGACACACAAAACATACAAGAGAAAGCCATGGGGATTACTGAGACTGAGGCAGATAACTTAAACCCAAACACAGAGAGCACAATGGGGGTTACTGAGTCTGAGGCAGACAGACTCAAACCCAAAGAAACACACAAGAGAGCCATGGGGATTACTGAGCCTGAGGCAGACAGACTCAAACCCAAAGAAACACAAGTGAGGCATGGGGATTACTGAGCCTGAGGCAGATGACTTAAACCCAAACACTTAGAGCACATTGGGGGTTACTGAGCCTGAGGCAGACAGACTCAAACAAAAAGAAACACAAGAGAGGCATGGGGATTACTGAGCATGAGGCAGACTCAAACCCACACACAAGAGAGCAATGGGGATTACCGAGTCTAACACAGGTAGACTCAAACCCAGAGAAAAAAGGTGAAGACCAGAGAGTCATTCATCTTCCATGTACATTTACATCTTCAGCTTCTGACTGCTGACACTTGTCTGTTCTTCCTGTGCTTCTGTCCTAGCCTCCCAATGAGTCCTGCCGCTCCCAACTGTCCTAGCCTCCTGACGAGTCCTGCCGCTCCCCTGTTGCTCCCCACAAGTCCTGCCACTCCTGATGAGTCCTGCCACTCCTAGCTGCCTTTACCTAACATCCTTCTAGTTCCATCCTCATGGACCTACCTGTTGGAGTAAGCAAAAAAAACAAAACAAAAAGTGAATACACAGCATATAAGCCACACTAAGGTGCTACCTGAAATTTACTGCCTGACAGCATTATAAAAGATTACTGGAAAGGAACTATGAGCACATACCTAGAGTTTTACTGGGATCTTACGAATTTTCTTTCAGACAAAGTCTTCAATGAGGTTGCCATGTGATACACTTTGTCCCACTTTGTACTTTGTGCTCAATTGAGAGCACAGCTAAGCCTGAAAGTCTCTCCTGACTCATTGACGAACGCAGGTATGTCTTTGAGTTTCAGCTTAGAGAAACTGCATTCTGCAGTAGCCGCTGTAACAGGTGCAGTCAAATAAATGCGCAGTGAAACATAAGTATTTATATATATGTCTTGCAAGTGATTGCGAATGAGGAAATTTAACACCGTCAGTGGTGATTCACAATCCTTCAGGAAGGGCTTTTCAGTTCGTGTTCAAAGTCAGAGTCATCAGTATCACAGTGGCCACTTTTCCTGTCAGTAAGTTGTTCTTTCAGAGCCTTGCTGTGTTGGAGCAATGTGTCTTCTGCAACATCACTCAAGGCTTTAATATTTGATAAAAATCCAAAGGCCTTATAAAACTCTGAAAGCTGCTCAAACTGGTCAGTAAATGATTGGATTGTTCTGTCCATCAGCACAATGAAGAATTCTACACATAGTTTTACCACTGGATCCTGTAGTCTTATCTTCTCCTTCATAGTCAAAGAAACACTTTACTTTCCTCTGCCACTTTTCTTGAAATGTGGTGCCACCATCCAGTTCTTCTACTATCTTGGAGGGTTCACCCATGGCATGTTGAAATCCTGTCTCTCTAATTCTTCAGCAGGTCTATAAATATCAGATGGACTCTACAGAACTTTGCTTGCACGATTTACCTCTTTCAGCACATCATACCAAACCACTAAACATACAATGAACTGGTATGACATAAGTTCTGAACACAGTCCCCTTGCTTGTTGATATGTTGCAGCATTCTTTGTACGTACTGCTTCACCTATCTCCTGTAATGCTTCAATGGTTCCCTTCAACTGAAATCTTACTGCCTTGACAGTCTATCCTGCATTCCCAGCGAGTCTGACAGTGGCTTCACAGTGACATTTGTGTGCTGTTTCAAGATCTGCCATCAGCTCATTGATGCTGAACAGAGTACGTAAATGTACTGCAGACATCCAAAGAATTACACTGCCTATAGTGATGAATGTGCTCCATCACTAACTATAAGATTTAAATTATGGCAGGCACACAGCACATAAGCCCTTGAATTCATCTGTTTTATCCGGGCCTTCACTCCAGCGTTTCCCCTTCATGTTGCTGCCATTGTTGTATCCTTGTCCTCGACAGTCATTAATGTCTAGTTGATGATTTTGCAGAGTCTGAAGAAGTGCTTCTGTAAGTCCTGCCCCAGTTGTAGCATTCTCAGGCACAAATCCCAGAAAATGTTTTTCAACTGTGGCTGCAGTCCTTGAAATATCCACATACCTAACTACTACAATCATTTATTTTTGATTGCTGATGTCTGATGTGCAGTCAAGACTCACGGAAAAGCACCTAGCATCCTTCACCTTCCCTACAATGGTTCTTAAAATAGCATTTGCAATCAGCTGAATATTTTCATTCTGCATGTCCTTCCCAAGATGGTGATCCAGTACCTCTTTATTCTGAATACGACGCAAATGTTCAGCCATTACAGAATCAAACTATGACAAAAGTTGCATTTGGCCTAAGAAATTGCTATTGCCATAGGTGTCCAGGGCATCACTTGTACCACGGAATGCCATGTTCCGTTCCGCCAAGTATTGACAATAGCAATAATGCATTCTAACACACCATGCCAGTGAGTTCTCCTTTTCAACCACTACTTGTCTGTTATCGTCCAGTCTGCCTACTCTTTATTCTGTTGTCCAGTTCCTTCCACTTCAGCATGTATGCTGTATGCTCCAGTGCTCAGTCATGGCTGTGTAAAGCTTTGGACATCTCTCTCCATGCTCTGTAACCACCTGACCTGAGAAGATGGTTAGAATGTCCAAACAATTTGCATGCAAAGCAAAACAGTATATCCTTTCAGACAGAATATGTCAGCCAAGTGTGTTTTACTCTCTGTCCATTAGGCAGCACATGGAAATAGTTTTCTGATGTAAATCTTCTTTTCTGCTTATTGACTGGGAACTGTGGCAACACCACTTGCACAGGTCCATTCTGAATGGCAGCTACCATAAAGTCATCCCTTGTCAAGTCTGGCCAAGTTCCTAGATCCTCAAAAGATGTACCTGGCACTCCCTGCAAGTCATAGGCCACATCTGTCACTATGGAAGTATGGGCTCCTCCTGTATCAAAGTCTGGTGATCCAGGCGACACCTCTACAGTTGAATCTGCATTTGCTGACATGCTTTCACCCATGGTAACGGCTATAGGTTCACAGGAGGTTGCCTGTAGTGTACCCGCAAGAGAGTGGTCACTTTCTATCGGAAGGATGCTGGCCTCACAATGGGCAGACTGTAATGCAGAACTATTGTGCTGTCCTGAAGGCAGACTTTCCTGAATCTCCCGTCTGATGACCCACAGAAAAATTTCATAATGGAACCCTGTCTCTTTGCATCCTCATTCCTCTGCTGCTGAACCTTTCTTTTTGCTTCTCCTGACAAATATGTACTCTTCATCTCTAATTGGGAATGGAAGTAAAGCAGAATTACTACACATGCAGACATCAAGTCCTTTTGTCATGCTGTTAGTAAAAAGCACGACACGTCAGGTACATATTATGCAACTTTCTTTGACCTACCTGGATTGCATAATGACAAACATTAGCATTCTGAACATATTCTAAGGATGGCATTACACTGTAGGCAGAATGGAAGAGAAACAAGGGCCAGTGGGCAAAAAAACTGTAGTGCAGCCATATAAACCAGAAAAATGGATTAGGTTCCAAAGTCCCATTACTATGACTGCAGGCACAAAAGAATGAGCAGCCTAATACTGAACGTTGTTCAAAAACAAGCTATACAGTATGTAATATCGTACCGTAGGCTGAAGAACTGCTGAGTAACAGTAACCAGTAGTGAAAAACTAATGTAGGCGATAGGTACAATTGAAGTGCATTACAAAATACAAATTGTATAATGACTTGTATTGACATTAGTCACTATTACACCCCAGGCAGAAAGACTGAAGAATGACTTACTAGTAGGCACAAAAAAGTAATGAGAAAGGCCCAGGTTACATCTTTCTGCTAAATAACTAACGCTAGAGGTGAACTTCAGCTTTTTCTATACAATTCTTCCCTTTTCATCCCCCTAAACATGTGAAGAGGCCCCAAACGACACAAAATATTGAAATTTCAAGCTCTCTGGAACAGACCAAAGTGTGAAAGAACAAATGACTAGGAGAGGCACAAGTTTGTAGGGGAACACACCAAACTATGAGGCAAGAGAAATGTTACGGTGCAAAAAAGACTACACCTGCCCCCTACCTCTCAATCTCTTGGCACACATGAACAACTAAAATCATTGGTTGAACAAAGTAAAATCATGGATTTACTAGAAAACCTCATTTTTGAGGGATGTAGAACTGCCACACATCAGGACACTTTCTCACAACACCCCCTTAGCATAGGACCTGTGGACAAAAGCATAAAGCCAGGGAATGTACCATGTATTATATGGAGGATATGAAAACATGAGGTCCATTTTTGCTAGTAGCTTCAGCCCTCTGCATTGTGCTATGCAATAATTTTGTGAGAGAGAACGTACCAAAAACCAAAAACATCTGGACATTGTGCACATTCTCGCAGGCCCCATCAACCTCCTAACCTCTCAGCATAATTCAGACAGCCAAAAATAACTGCAGAAGAAGGCATAACATTGTGGATAGTTTAAAACATTACTGTAAACTTAGGTAGCAGAGCAGTGTTTGCAGTAGCATGCATTAAGATATCAGTACATTCTGTGGAATTCTCACCCCCCCCCCCCCAACAGCCTCTGCACAATAATTCTGGATGAAATGAAAATAAAAATCAAAGGTGTAGCATTAACAATGTGCTTATACAGTGCATGGCCCCACATTAAAAAATATTCCAGGCAAACATTGAACACTTCAACATTCTCACAGCCACTAACTACCCTCCCAACATTAGGCATTTTAAACAATGTACAGGCCCTATCAACCTCCAAATAGCATAATTCAAACAGCAAAAAATAACTGCAGAACAAGGTGTAACATCAGGGATAGTTAAACAGTACTATAAACCTAGATAGCAGAACAGCGTTGCTTTAGCATGCGTTAAGATATCAGTACATTCTGCGGAATTCTTACCCCACCAACGTCTCGGCACAATTCTGGATGAAGTGAAAACAAAAAGGTGTAGCATTAACAATGTGCTTATACAGTCCATGACCACCCCCCCATTAAAAAAACTCCAGGCAAACAATGAACACTGCAACATTCTTGCAGGCCCAAACCACACTCCCAAACTTAACACAATAACTACGGACAACGAAAAAAATTGAAGTAATTGCAACAAGGCGTAACATCAGGGATAGTTAAACAGTACTATAAACCTAGACAGCAGAGCAGTGTTTGCATTAACATGCATTAAGATATCAGTACATTCTATGGAATTCTCACCCCCCCCCCCCCCCAAGTCTCTGCACAATAATTTGGGATGAAGTAAAAACAAACAAAGGCATAGCATTAGCAATGTGCTTATACAGTATGTGGCCCCACATTAAAAAAAAACTCCAGGCAAACGATGAACACTGCAACATTCTCGGAGGCCCTAACCACACTCCAAACATTTCAACCCAATAACTACGGACAATGAAAAAAGTTAAGTCATTGCATCAGTAGTACATTGTTGGTATACACAATAGTAGCGTAACAAGGTTTGCATTAGTATACATTCAAAGATCTGTACCTTCTGCAACATTCTCACAGCTGTTAACTACTCTCCAAACATTAGGCATTGTAAACAATGTACAGGTCCCATCAACCTCCAAATAACAAAATTCGAACAGACAATAATAACTGTAGAACAAGGTGTAACATCAGGGATAGTTAAACAGTACTATAAATCTAGATAGCAGAACAGTGTTTGCATTAGCATGCATTAAGATATCAGTACATTCTGTGGAATTCTCACCCCTCCCAAAGTCTCAGCACAATAATTCTGAATGAAGTAAAAAAAAAAACAAAGGCGTAGCATTAACAATGTGCTTATACATTATGTGACCCCCTCAATTAAAAAAACTCCAGGCAAACATTGACTACTGCAACAGTCTCACAGGCCCTAACCACACTTCCAGACTTTCAACACATTAACTACGTACAATGAAAAAATTGCAGTCATTGCATCAGTGAGTTGAACATTGTAGTTATACATAATAGTATATTAACAGGGTTTGCACTAGTATACATTCAAAACATCTATACCTTCAGCAAAATTCTCACAGCCGCTAACTACCCTCTCAACATTAGGCATTTTAAACATACAGGCTCCATCAACCTCCTAACCTCTCAGCATATTTCAAACAGCCAAAAAACTGCAGAACAAGACGTAACATCACAGATAGTTTAAAACAGTACTATAAACCTAGATAGCAGAACAGTATTTGAAAAACTTGTAAAAAACTCAAAACTTACTGCAAATTCAGCTGATAATCTATCAGCAGAAGCCAGTTCTTATTCTGAATACTTAATAGATCCATTACTGAGCAATATGTCCCAACCACCTGGAAAATATCACGTTATACCCTTGTACAAAGGTGGAAACTTGACAGAACTTAGAAATTATAGGCCCAGAGCAATTCTCTCCCCACTAGCTAAACTCCTAGAGGGATGCATTCATTCTCAACTTCTGCAGTATGGCACAACCAATAATTACTTGCCAAATCCCAACACAGCTTCAGGCCTCATGCTGCATCTGGCCTCAGTTATACCAACACCATCAATTTAGAAATGAAGGCAAAATAGGATCATCTGTCTTTCTCGATTTGT